>NC_136491.1:86956032-87021032 GCF_053919585.1 Euprymna scolopes
TTAAAATTTAGGCAACACATTTAAGTAACACAAAATAAAATCAATAAAAAAATGACTCAAATATAAAAACGAAACTAAACCATTTAAGCACATAACTCTACTTAAATTCAATTGAATTCTATGAAGAATAATAACTAAGTAACTTACATCTCAGATAAATCATGGTTTTCACACATGGTTAAAAACAGTGAAAGATTATCCAAATTCGACCCCAATCTGATTTACTAAACCGGAAACGCAAACAAAAAATAGGGCACAGGCTCTTCTTAATTACATCAGCCGCCATAATATCTACAAACTGCCACACACACATACTCTCTCTCGCTCTCTCTCTCTCTCTCTCTCTCTGCCTTCCGTCTCTCTATTCTGTAACCAATTGTGATTAAAAATATTCGTCTTATATCAAATAATCTCAGCAATCCAAAAGCTACAAACGTTGAAAACTAACGCCGGGCAGAAAATTGGGTATTTATCATAAACCAGATAAATGTAACACGGGTAATTCGATAAGGAGAAATGTACTTTTAATGACAAAAACAAAAATATACTAATAGTTATTAAAAATGATGTATGGTAAAAAAAAAAAAAATCTATAGTGATGTCTCCAACCTAGATTCCAGTAAAGCAACCGGCCCTGACGGTATTCCAATTATAGTACTCAAAAACTTCCAAAGAAATTATGCGCACATAGTTACAAAACTGTTTAAACGTTGTTTTAAAGAGAACTGGTTCCCAACACGTTGAAAAACCTCATCAGTATGCGCTGTATTTATATATTCCAGATGAATAGAATGTGTGCACACTGACAATCATATGTTCACAATTATTTTTATATTTCTGTAAGTGTGTAAAAGCAATATCAACACAACTGTTCAGTTGTATAAGATAAATATACATGATATAATTTAATATATTTTAGATCACTCCAGTCCGCAACACATGGTAGCCAGCGAACCGACTTCGAATACAGCCTATCTGGAATTTATGTATCCACGAAATTTTTACAGCTACTCTTTGAAGAACAGCTTACGTACGTCTAAAAATACATAAAATATATCCAGTATCCGTGTTGCCAATGCATATATATATATATATATATATATATATATATATATATATATATATATAACATTCTTTTATTCTTTCACATTATTTAATGGAAAAACATTCAGATATTGTAAGTCCTGTAATATATATGACTTCCATGAGATAGGGAATTCAAAACTCGAGCGCTGTACATAATTTTAATGATATCTTGCAACGCTAAACGCATACAAGGAAATGGTCATGAGAATAACGGATTATACCTGTTCTAACAGAATGTAATAATGTCAGAGGAATACGAGTGAAAGGATGTGCTCGTTAATCAGTTGACAAGATAAGCAACTCCTCTTTATGCGGCCACTAATTGGATGGGTCTGGTTAAGAAAGATATAAAAGAACGGTTCCATTTTTTATGAGATCACTGAATTAAAGGTTTTATACTTGCGATTATCCCTCATTTTGCAGGCACGGTTTTGCGTAATATTAATTCAGATAAGAATTGTTTGCAACAAAAGGAAATCTGATACCGCTAAACATAAATAGATAACACCGGGTTTTACACAAACAAAACTTTTATTAAATGTATGGAAGTATAATATGTTATTTAGCTATGCACAGTGTACCGAAAAAAATAAATAAATTAAATTGGCCTAAGGAAATCCACACATGTGTGTTAAATTAGCCTACCGATTCGATAATACTTGTAGAATGCATAATTAATGTATGGAAATAGAGCGTTTGCATAATGAAAAATGCTATTGAGGTTTATATAAATAATGGATTTATTTCATTTCATTTGTACATAATAATTTTGCTATACATTTGCAGACAGGATGCAATCAGAGCCTTTGGTAGCAAGTTCATATTTGGACGAACTCTACTTTCTTTTACGCCCTATGCATGAAATCCCAATGGCAATACTAGTTTATATCAAGTTTAACTCTAATAATAGTAATATGCATAGCACAAACTCGCTCAAACATTCATGCACATACCCATAATCACACTCACACACACACACATATATATGTATATATGAGTGGGTGTATAGATGACATGCTCTGTGTAAGATCGTGCTGTTATATATATATATATATATATATATATATATATGTGTGTGTGTGTGTGTGTGTATAAGAAACGAAATTCAAACTGTACATTAAAGTTTAAAATAATATTTATTATTAGAAAAACTCGTTCGATTAATATATTTAATTGTAACTTTTAATTTACAACTTTAATTTCGTTTCTCATACAATAAGCTCTAGTCTCTCTTGTGTTTGTATTGAGCATTTTATTTGATTGGATTAATATATCAATATATTGTATTCAAATTATTTTTTTTTTATTTCTTTATATATCATACCAGACCATGCGAGGATTAAATACGGATAAACGAATGTTTCACACTCTCTATACTTTTGATCGTTATAAAGCTCAGTGGAATTACTTATTTTTTAATCAAATCGGTAGATTACATTCTCTACATACTACGGTGCACCACGAAGAAGCATCACATGCTAGCATGCACCGAGAAAAAGTTTTTTAATTCACAATACTTTTCAGTTGACAATGTACTGTACGAAACATGCGCTGATTTTATAAAATTATTTATATATATGTACGTTTAAAAGATTTCAGTTCCTAAATTAAGTATGTTGGTTCAATTTTCCAATAAATAAAAGCATTTATTTTGAGTGCATTCCTCCACTTATTAAATATCATAATTTATCTATTATGTTTGGTCATTCTACATTTGCCGTGATAGAATTCTAAAATCCACTTTTCATGTAATTCTCAATATTTTAGTAAAAATCGAACTATTCTTTCCTTGATCAGACTTTTGACATTTACTGGGGGGAATTTAGATAGAAAACATATCTAAACTCTCTGCCAGAGACATAAGGTACATTTGTGTGACATTTCCAAACATAGTGGCATCAGACGAAACAGTTTTTTTTTTAGTGCGGTTAAAAAACGCATTACACATTTTTAAAAAGAACCTTTACAGGCGTAAGTTGTTATGTGTGAACTTACCGTTTACGCTAGGATACGTTTGTACGATTTAGTCGTATAATTCACAAACCTTGTTATGTATGCTATTATAGCTCCGTTCTTGAGGATATATAGCTAGGAACCTGCGTGTGTTTTATTTTTATCTCAGCTTATAGCATCCAATTAATATATTTCGTAATATTTTTAAATCACTATTATATAGCAGGTGCACTATACTGATCAATACAAAACTGTGTTCTAATAAATAGCAAATGTGCATTAATTAAATAATAATAATAATGCGTATGTTACGGCCTGCCAACGCCAGTCGACCTGCGTGCATACAACTCTATTTCTACTATAATATAATAGAAACTTTATCTGTGTGTGTCTATATGTGGGTGAGTTCATTCCCTATAGACTCCAAAATCTTTAGGCTTATTTTATGGCTTTTCATACAAAGATACTTCATGCAACTAACAGTATCCTTAGATACTGATTGTATTTGAATGAATTCGGTAAATAGTTCGACTATCGAAATACTCTGATGAGAGTAGGAACAGGTTATTTGGGATCAAATTAACATTTCTTATGCGAAAACATTTTTGAGACTTATTTGAACGCAAAAGTAAACTTTGCACGTGTACCATTAATGCGCGCCCCGAAATATTGTTTTTTTATAGAAAAATCGTAATGTGGAATGTATATGATATAATCATTATTCATACTGGTAATTATATTCATCCAACAGCTCCAATATTCTTATAGCTTGTGTTATTGTTGCTGTTACGTTTGAATCACGTTCGTTACAATTAAAACTTCTCCCGGGCACCCCGGCCTCTAGCACTGTCAGGAAGGAACAAAAAAATATATAAATAAATCCATGTAAGATTTACCATTATTCTCCCGTCTTGAAATGCCTTTCGTTCCACAAGTCCATCAAACCTGGTCGCTTTTCGTTTTATCCAGACCACTCGCTCATTTCAGCCAGCCATTTCTCGTCATAACTTCACGCGTTTATCTCCTTCCCCGTCGACTTTGTTTCTCTTCTCGGTCACTTGGTATCTTATTCTTCTTTTACTCCAGACGTACTCTCGAGCGCACTTGATAATTTGCATACGCGTTCAAACGCTATTCCTACAACGTATACAATCGCTTGCTATCTATTATTCGACTGCTGCTGTTGCTGCTGATATTTTCATGCGCGCTCATACGCGTTCTGTTACATACCTCCCTTCTTCAAATAATTATTTAAAAGAATTTCATTAAACCTTCCTGAAATAACAAAAGATAGCAAAAAAAACCCTCAAAATATCACACCATAAAACCTCAATACTTAAATCTAAATGAATATGTCTTAGTGTATAGTCCGTTCGGTATCTCAAGTGTTATCATCTTTTTTTTTGTAAAAAAATTCATTTTCTAATTTACTCTTCCTTTTCTTCTGATATGTAAAAATAAAATTAAAAAAATCGTACGTATTTTTTTCAAAATATTTAAAGGAATATTTTTATACGTTAAACGAGAAAAACTAAACTCATGTGAGGTATGTTAAGTTTTTTTTTAACATTGATTATTGCTTAATTAAGTAAGATTCCAAAACATAGATTTAAATTATAATCTACACAGTGATATTCATTTTTATTTAAGCCTACTGAATAGAGAAACGTTATGATGAAATATACAAAAATTTTTTTGCAAACGGGGTTTAAGAGAAATACATTTAAAAACTTAGATTATTATATTAGATTAACACAAATCCTATTTTTAATCAAATTGCGTTTTCCATATGAACAGAAGTAATTTACTTTAAACTATAAAACTGCACGGTGTTCTTCATTAGGTACTTCCAACGTGCGCCACAGTATTAACCTCCATGTATGTAACACGATGTAACTGAAATTGAATTTGATATTATCATCCTATTTTTTTTACTATTTCAAAGAGAAAGAGTCAAATACGCTGCAAATATTTTTTTAAAAAATGTTTACACCATACAAAAATAATAAAAATGTGAGGCCATATCGTGTTAACATTATCGACGCTTTGTAACACGTTCCTGTGTAATGATATTTTTTAACACATAAACTCACGCATGTTTAAAAATCTAGCAAAAATCAAATAATAATCATATTTTCCTCAAATTGTCATTATCAAATAAACTTACACAATAAAACCGGGGTTCCTTAAATATATTAGAGGATTTTTCAGCCGTTCAATCCTCCTCCATATTTAATGTTACGAAAACTTAAAAAACTAATTGTAGGTCGATAATAACTGCAAATATTCTTAAAGCTGAAAAGGTTAAATGTTAGAAAATAGTTATTATATATATATATATATATATATATATATATATATATATATATATATATATATATATACTAGCTGTACCCTGTCACGCGTTGCAGTGGCTCATATTGGTGTAATGTAAAAATTATAATAAAAAGAGAAAAATGCATGCTTCTTATATTCTTAGTACAGCAATCCACTCCAAAAAGTGAAAAACAAGGTGAAAATGAAAAAAAAAAATGGTACTCTCGCAAAATTTGATCTGGATCCTCAGGTGTTTCTGTCAATCATTGATGGTTTTAAATCGACCAACAATCAGTGGATGAAGCTTAACGTAGCAAAAATGTTGAAACGCTAAATTTTTTTTTTGTTGTTGTATTCTGTATGCAAAAATGTGAGTTAGTAATTAATATTTGGTTGATGGGGAGGGGTACTATACACAGATTCGAAAAAGTTGTCCGAAAACAAAGAAATGAAAGCAAAGGTAAGTAAGTTACGTTTCTACGTAACTGGATAATTGTTTAGTGTTTTTTTGTTTTGTAATGTAAAATGTTTAATCGGCTCGAAAAACAGAAATGGTCGCAGACTCTGTTGAATACGTTAAGTTTGGGAAAGTAAGTTGAAAACTATACAAAACAGTGTCTTAAACCCCACAAATATATGTTACCATTACATAGGCTGGCATAATCGATGGGTTTCTGACAGTATTATGTATAGTTTTTTTTAGTTTTAACTCACTTTCTCTAACTTAAAGTAATCAACAGTGTCCGCCACCCTGTGTAGCTTTCAAATACACCGATAAGCACTGTTTTTCAAGCCGACTAAACGTTACATTAAATGAAAAGGTCCATATTACTAAACACAGATACAAAAAAGTTGAAAAAATATATAACAAATAAATGTTATCAAACGCAAGAAAAGTAAATGTTCTACCTAACTGGATAAGATTTTAGTGTTTTTATGTAATGTATAATCGGTTCAAAAACATTCAATGTTTATCGGTATATCTGAAAAATACAAATGGCGGCAGACTGTATCGAACACGTTAAGTTTGGTGGAATTTTGGGAAAATGAGTTTAAACTAAAAAAAACTATACAAGATACTGTTAGGAACTCACTCAATATGTTATCATGACGTGGCTGGCATATAATCGGTAGTTTTAAACTTTTGCTCGATACAGGTGACGACTTTTAAAAGTCCCTTTTAATGATTACCTGGTTTGAGGATATTTGTACAACTAAACGACAAATCTGCTCCAAAAAATCCGGTATTATTTTACTTTAAAGCCGTTTCACGTTCGTATAAAACGAAATATTTTATTGTAGATTTTGGTGTGCTAAAAACGAATCTGCAAACCGTTTCCGTAACAAAAAGAAAGTTTTCATGATATTCATGAAATTACTTTTTCGAAAAGTTGGTGATCACTTTTCAATGTAAATTTAACTTAGAATGCGCACCCACTTTTTGGACACCTGAGAGAGGGGCATTTTTCTTTGTGTTTCTTGGCTAAAAAGTTTATTGTTTGATTTCTTTTGTTTGGTAATAATTCCTGAACTCTGGGATTATTTTCCATTTCACAGCCGTAGCCTTCGTTTACGCTATGCGTGAGCATAAACGAAAGCCGTTTCGCCAATAAACATGGGGGAAAAACCCCCTCTCTCAGGTGGCTAGAAAGTGGGTGCTCATTTTAAGTTAAATTTACATGGAAAAGTAATCGCCCACTTTTCGAAAAAGTAATTTCTTCATATCATAAAAACTATTTTTTTGCAACGGAAACGGTTTGCAGATTTCGTCTACAAAGAAAATGTTGTTATATACGAACATGGGACGCATGGCCCTTAATGGAAAATTATAAAAAAACAACCGGGGGAAAACAGTTTTCAATAAAAATACCAAACGAATTCGATAGAAAAAAATGGATGCTATGTTTTTTTCAAATTTTTCTGTGTGTTTCTTGGCTAAAACGTTTTTTGTTTGATTTCTTTTGCATGGTAATAACCCCTGAACTATGGGAGAATTTTCCATTTGACAGACGTAGCCTTTGTTTATGCTACGAGTGACGATAAACGAAAACTGTTAAATATGCACTCGCGTACCAAACTGCCTTGTCAAAAAACCTTTAAGCTAATAAACACGAAAATAAATGCCCCTTCCCCGGGTGGCCAGAAAGTGGGTGCTCATGTTAAGTTAAATTTACATAGAAAAGTGATAACCCACTCTTAGAAAAAATATTCATATAATGAAGACTATTTTGGTACTCATTGGGCGTTGATTTTCATGGCGACCCGCAGAATTATTTAATGGTCGTTCCATTAGCCCCCCCCCCCTAGTCAAGGCTAACGCATGTGCACGTAACATTTTTTTTTTTATTTACTTACGTGGCGGAGATATACAGCCATCACCCCCATGCGAATTTCTATACCGATAGTTTTTTTTTGAAATTCTTTCACTAGATTATTATTGATTGACCACTAACCAGATCATGAAAAATAAATTAAAAAAAAAAAAAATATTTCAACATTTGAAAGAGGTACTCACTTTTTAGTTACCACATTCTGGTAAATCGGTCACCCATTTTTTTTTTTTTTTTTTTTGGCTAAATACGGAAGTGTCTTCGGGAGATATAAAGTGGTCGCATGTTGACGAAGCAATGTATCGGAAGGCGTACGGGATGGAAAATTATGGGTAAATTTTTAGATTAGGTCCACCTCCTCAATGTTCTTTTAAATGGCGACTTGTAATGTTTTTCGACGATGCTGAATACGAAAATCGCATTGAAATTTTGCAGAAATAAATAGTTATTAAGATATAAAAAGTTGTATTATGCATTGTAATCTTTGGCGGTCATCTTTTTTTACGAGCGTGCATTTGTTTATGGTGCGTGCGCGCGTAACAAGATGACCGCCAAAGAATACAATGCATAATATAACTTTTTATACCTTGATAACTACTGATTTCCGCAAAATTTCAATGCGATTTCCGTATTCAGCATACTCGAAAATATAGAAATGTCATTTAAAGGTAAATTGTGGAGGTGGACCTAATCTAAAATAATACCAAATTATTAAACATTTAAATACTCATGGAGAGAGTGATCCGTGCTGAAATAATAATGTTATTATTTTAAAAGCCATTCTTAACATGGGGAGGGGAGGGTGTTTTGTAACTATTCTGTACTTTAACCTTACAATTGAATAAAAAAAGAACATATCATAAAACTTTAATTAAACGTGGAAATACGATTTAAAAAATAGCGCGGATCACTCTCTGCATTAGCACAAACATTTCTCCAGCATGTAAGTGAAATTTATAATACTTAAAAAATTAAAAAAAAAAAAAGTTTTGAAAAAAAAACAAAAAAAAACGCTCACCTTTCATAAAAACAAATTATTTAAAAAAACAAACAAAAAAAACACCCACAAACTGACTTTAACTAAATAAGTAAAAAAAAAAACATTTAAAAAACTCGAAACTTAGTTTTCATATAAACAATAAAAAAAAGTCATGTTCCATCTATTTTTTCTTTGAGAAACAAATATATTTCTGACTTACAAAATCGGTAGAGACCCATATTATTTTTACTTTCTATGGTGTTGATATACCGCGTTTTTATTGGTTACAACATGGGTGACTGATTTATCAGAACGTTGTAACTAAAAAGTGAGCACCACTTTCAAATGTCGAAATAATGGTTTATTTTTTATTTTTTTTATTTTTAATAATCTGTTTAATTAGTGTCTAATAAATAATAATCCAGTGAAAAAAAATTCCAAAAACCTATAAGTATAGAAATTACGCACTTACTTTTACAAAGATTATTTACGTTAACTCTTTTCATAAATAATTTTAAAAAAGTAACTAAACCATTTATTTATAGGTTGTCACGTGTACAAACATTTATTTATTTATTTATTTACGTAGGCTTAACTCTTTTCATGAATAAGAAAAGTTTTACTCTTTAAGAATAATAAAAGGAAAAATGCAGAGAGTGATCCGCGCTATTTTTAAATCGTATTTCCAAATTAAAGTTTTACGATATGTTTTTTTTTTTATTCAATTGTAAGGTTAAAGTACAGAATAGATGCAAAACACCCTCCCCTCCCCATGTTAAGAATGGCTTTTTAAATAATATCGTTATTATTTCAGCATGGTTCACTCTCTTCATGAGTATCATAAAATTAATACAAATAACACTTATCTCAATAAGTGAAAGGGTCATTTCTACCGGAGATGAAATGGGCACAATCTCGCAGTTACGAAAAATATTTTCATTTATAATTTAATATTCTTATAATTCTCAATGTTAAATTATTTTAATAACATGCAAACATTCTTTGACTTTAAAAATAGATTTTCTGAAAAGTTCAATTAAATTGGTAACGTAGAAATATGGTTTTATTCACTTTTAACAAACCAAAAATTACATTTATATATATATATATATAAATATATATATATATGCATATATATATATATATATATATATATATATATATATATATATATATATATATATATATATATATAATCCCGTCATTTTTGTCACTTGAATTGTAAATAAAATTGGACATAAAGTCAATATCATTATGTTAAAAAAAAATAAACAACTTTTCTTGATTTTTTTTGCTAATATAATTACATATTTACAACAAAAATAAAATATAATTCAAAAATAATTATTTTTAAAATGCTTTAAATGATGTTAAATAAATTATTACGCGATATGAAGTGTAAACACGATTTTTATATAACAGGTTTCCAATAATAAAAAAATATGTATTCATATAATAGGATATATGAGTCTTGAGATAATAAAAATTACAAAAACGAAATCGACTACAAAAATTCTTATGGATTATTTAAAGTGAGAGAGGGTGATATTCAAATTTTGCGCAGTTTTTCCAAAAAGGTATGGACGCCTGTGAGCACATAATTTTTAGATACATGTATTAATAGAAATGTGCGTGTGTGGATTGTTATTAAATATGTATTTGTTTTATAAAAGTAATATTTTATTGTTTTTTATCCATTTTTAATAGTACGTTTTATTTATTCATGAATTTCTACAGAAATGATCTTCCATACAAATTGACCAAAACACACGAAATGATTACGTCACTACTTATTGTTTATAATAATGACGTTTTGCACAGCGGGTTTCCGGTTCCTATTGTTCATTCTCGAGAGTCTTGAATCAATTTGAGGACAAGTTTTTTAATAAACTATTTACTGGTCTTTTTATTATTGGAAGAGCATTATCGTATTGCACTTAATAACCCCAGAGATTTGCAAAAAAAAAACGCATTACTGATAATCCGTAGTAAATGAGTGAAAATAAAAAAAATGAATCACAAAGAGATAGTGCTATTCGTCAATCGTATTCTATTTAGTGGCCAAGATGTTCAAGTATTTATTGATCTTTTTTGTCGGGGAGTGTATCTACACTTTAACATAACTAGATAAATCGATTATGTTACTTAAGGTAAGATGTGCTAAGTCTTCTTATATGAAATATAGTCCTAATCAAGATCCGTGTGTTTGTTTAATCAGTCGGATCAAATCTGACGTAGGAGACGAATCTTAATCTGTTTTATATATCGAGTGAGATTTCCTCCCGAGGGAAAGCCGATTAGTCTATATTTAAACTAACACGTGTTATCGAACATAAATTCGTTAATCCTTTCTTCGCGGTTTACTTCCTCTAGAAAGTTAAATATTTCAGGATAGGTTTCATATTATAAACTCAGTATTCTATATAATAAGTGAGACGGATGAGTTTTTTTGTCCTGTAATCATGTATATTTCTACGAAACGTAATTGAATCAAAGTTTGCGTTAATTTTGTCCCCGGTGTCGTATCTGTAATATAATAATATCTTAATATGAATTTTTTATAGCAACAAATACTTGAATCCGGGAAAACAAATATTATGTTGATATTTAGACTTAATATTATACTAGTGAGCTTGGATAAACCGGGTGTAGAAGTTTGAAATACGTATCATTAATACCATTACAATTAACATTACACATGCTAAAGATAATGACAATAAAAGTAGTGCACTGTTGCTGATAGCTGTAATTGTGATATTTCCGTTGCTACTGATATTGCTGCTGATGATGCTAATGAGGATTTATAGAGAAACAATTTCAGAGCGGAAATCAACTCACCTTTTTTTTACATGGGCGTCACCACTTATCAAGACCCGGAACCCACTCGAGGATAAGGGTTATTGCGTGTACAGTAGCCGGCGGGATAATATCGTAGTAATCGTTAGTAACGGAGATTTAATAAAGTGTCTTACTTAAGGGGATTGTTTTTCGGGAATTTGTTTATGTTGGACTTGAAGACACCCAAGTTGTAGTCAGGTGGAAAACAGGCGAACGGAAGAGATTTCCACAGGCGTGCACTTCTAAGAAAGAAGTTTTGTTCGTGGAATGCATGTTTTCAGTTAGGCACAGATAAAGAGCGGGGAAAATTATTGACAGTGGTTTCAGGTAGATGGGTGTTTCTCGCTAAGGATTGGCGAAGGGGACCATAGTTTGGAGCTCGAACGAGCACTTTCCATGGAAATAACGATAAAACAAAGACAGGCTCGCAACGTCTCTTCAGTGGGAGAGGTGTTGCAGGGAAGGGGAAAATGGCGTGTCCCACTAGGCCACGAAGTCTATTTTGTACCAAGGCAGGATAGGCTATTTTTAGCAGAAGTTGCAGCATTACTCCATGCTGGGACGTACTTGGCTTTTATATAGATAGAGATGTGAATCAGCAGTGAGATATCTTCTGGGGCGGTAGAAAGATTTAACTATTTTTCCAGCAACCTTGGCAACATACTTGATGTACGTGTTCTATTTCAGGTCAGGGGTAAATGTCAATCCCAGAAGCCTATCAAAACATCGAGCCTCCCCTTACCAGTAAATGAATAACAATCCCAGATAATATCAAATAGAATCATAATATATTTTTCTTTTGCAGCCAAACTGGGAAACGAATCAAGTAATGGGAACTGGTCTTCCTTCCATTTTATTTTCGGAAAAAAAAAACGAGGGTTTTATTTTTTTATAATACATCATTTTTCTTATATGAATTTTTATTTATTGCGGACTATTATTCTCAGCTTTATTAGTTGTTGTTTTACGACGTTTCGGCCAACTACTCCTCTGGCCTGCCACAGGTGGTAGCCGCGACGGATAGGTACTTCGAATCTCTTAACTGCATTCTCAGCAATGACTACCATCCGTAGTTGTCGTCGTCTCACCACGTTCTGGCCAAGTTGTTGTCGTCTCACCATGTTTTGGCCAAGTAAGTATCTGGCCGGCTTTTGGCTAGGATTAAAACCGCTATCTTCAGAAAATACTCATCTGGAACCGTAGAGATTCAACGTCTCTTCAACTGGCTAAGTTGATATAGAGGCTTACTTAGCCAAAACGTGGTGAGACGACAATACGACGGATGGCAGTGATTGTTGAGAATGCAGTTAGAAGATTCGAAGTTCCTATCCGTCGCGGTTAAAATCTGACGAAGGCCAGATGATTAGTTGGCCGAAACGTCGTGAAACAACATCTAATAAAGATGAGAATAATAGCCCGCAATAAATAAAAAAATAATATAAATAATACTCATATCGATAATGAATTCCACTTAAATTAATATATATCATTTTTCTTTTATGGCAGATACCTGTCTAAGCAGCTCACATGCCTGATGTTTGTCCATTAAATAAATATAACAATAAGCACATGTCTAACTATAAAAAAATCTGTTTTTGGATATCTAAGCCTAAATTAAAATACGACGAGCGTAAGCAGTATTTCCTAAAAAAATCGTAGCTTTTGATAACACTACTACGTGCATGCTTTCGTGGTTTATACTATATGTTCGTCTAGTACTCGCATTGTTCGCTTTCAAAATTAGACTTATCGCCCTAGTTCAGATATCGTTTTTTTCATCATGAAATTTATAACTATATTTTCTCCCAATTATATTTTGGTTTCGTATGGGGTTACACACTAGTATAAAGACAATCAGAAAGGAAATGAACCAAATACATCAGGATTGTTGCAGGGAATAATAACATCATATCACATCAAAACACACACACAAACGCGCGCACTAAACTAATTGGAGAAAGTTTGGAATCCGGGAGAAGGCCCCCACTCCCAGGAAAAACACACAGATAAAAAATTAAAACAAAGGGAAAAGCATAGGTATAGAAGAATATAATGTGTCACAGAAATATGTTTGTAGAAATGTAAGAAATTTCAATATGAGGAATGTTAGAGATAATGTTATATTCTTTTTTTTATATGAGAATAGATTATTAGTATTATTTTGAAATTTCAAATTATTGTTCTCATTATGAATTTTATTTTCACAAAGTGCCGATCGATGTAACCTCTAAATTTTTTTCAGGTGTGTATTGGCAAACTCGAAAACCTTTCGCCAGAATTCGAAAATTTGCACGAGTTTTTGTTAAATGGAACCTTTATTTAAATAATCGGAGGTTACTTAGCTATATATTACACCATATATAGTTCACCATATATATTGCCCCATATATATTACAGCATATATATTGTCCCATATATATTACAGCATATATATTGCAGCATATATATTGAATCATATATAGTGTACCATATATATCTCCCCCTTTTGAACCATATATTGCATAATATAGGTATATTACACCATATATTTTGTACCATATATATTACAGTATATATATATTGCATCATATACATTGCAGCATATATATTGCAGAATATATATTGCAGAATATATATTGAATCATATATAGCGCACCGTATATATTTTCCATATATTGAACCATATATATTGCATAATATATGTATATTGCATCATATATATTGCAGCATATATATTGCACCATATATATTGCACCATCTATATTGTACCATATGTAGTGCACCATATATATTGAACCATATCTATTGTGCCATATATATTGCATCATATGTATTGCACCATATATATATATATATATATATATATATATTGCACCATATATCTTGCTCCATATATATACATATATATATATATATATTGCACCATAGTTACATATTGCACCATATATATAGCAATTTATATATTGCACCTACATATTGTACCATATATATTGCACCTACATATTGTACCATATATATTGCACCTACATATTGTACCATATATATTGCACCATATATATTGCACCATATATGTATATATATATATATTGCACCACATATATTGCGCCTTCTATATTGCACCATACGTATATTGCACCATATATATTGTAACATATATTGCACTATATATATTGTACCATATATATTGCACCATACATATTTCACCATATATATTTTACCATATATATATAGCAGTATATATATATATATATATATATATATATATATATATATATATATATATATATATATATATATATATATATATTGAACCATATATATTGCACCAGGGATCCAGCCAAAAAAATTGTCGAGATCGACAGAAGAATACACTAGTTCGAAAAGAAACTCGCCAAAAAAGGACAGATATTACATTGCTCGACACTAACTGAGAAAAAATAAATGCGGTAAATCTATTAAATAAAGATAAAGTACACGATTAAGCCCATATGTATTTAAACATTATGCTACACTAAGCTATGCAATGATAAAAGATGCATCAAAGATTAAAACTTGTTAAATTAAGTTTTGATCATTCATTAAGTTTTGGGGTCTCCATGCCCGCCCAGTCCCCAATAAATTGAAATATATAAACGAATAACTTCCCAAAATTTGTTCATATATATATATATATATATATATATATATATATATATATATATATATATATATATATATATATATATATATATATTTATATATATGCTTATAATAATACTTTGATGATTATGTTTCAGTTTGTTCAGGGATGTGTATAATAAATCCGTCGGGTCTGATTTCTCGCTTGGATTCTGAATCTAATGAAAATATGTCCACAAGCGGTGACAAGGCTTTTTGATATCCATCCCCGTAAGAATATTGTGATAAGTGTATTTCAGTTAGAACAGGTGTGGTATTATAAAATTATGTGATAAACGTTGCTTTTATGGAATGACATTTTATATTATTTATTTTTTACTAAAATACTGTTTCAGAAATTTAAATATATATATATATATATATATATGTGTGTGTGTGTGTGGGTGTGTGTGTGTGAGTGTGTTTATACATACATATACATGTATGCGGTAATATAAATTATATTTATATTCAGTACCTTTTCATATATATATATATATATATATATATATATATATATATATATATACATACATTTATTTATATAAACAAGATGATACAGCATGTAAATTCATCGGAACACTGTTTCCATTAATAGTTTTATGCGAAACCAAAGTATATACACGTCACATTTTTAATAAACTATATTTCCTCAAAGTAAACATTTACCTTTTTTATCAAACAAGTGATATATATATATATATATATATATATATATATATATATATATACATATATATATATATATATATTCAATCTATGAATTCTAAAAGAATTTCTTAAAAAATACAGTTTATCAGAATAAAATGTAGTTGTATTCGGTCTGGAGACACCTCATAAATGTTCACTGCTTTTCACGGTCATTTCCTGTAACTAAACTCATCAATTCTCAACAATCGCTTACTATTATATGCAGACTGATATATCGTTTGTACGCTAAACCGATGTCATTTAAGAGTTCCTACTAAGGTACTATTCTATGCGTACTGTTGTTTAATATTTAATACCGGTACACGTTAGCTATTCTGAGTTATAATAGAGAGTATCTTTACGTTATTTATCAAGATGCCTTACATTTTCGCTTCTATATGTTATATAAATAGCCGAAATATTTCATTGTTTATTAAGATTGTTATATAGGGGTTTCATTGAGAGAGAGTCTTAGAAAGAGATGTTTGTCTTTTTCTTATGAGAGAGAGAGGCTTAGAAAAAATTCATCGAGAGATAGTCTTATTAGTGTGTTTGTCTTGAGAGAGATGCTTCGAAAGAGTCTTATTACAGTGAGGGATGTTGAAAGACTCAGAGAGAGATAGAGAGAGAGAGACCGTTGTTGTAAGAGACTTACATAGATTGTTCATGTTAGGAGAGATTCTTATATATTAAAATGTTCATTCCTTAGATGTGTAGAAGAGAGCTCTTGGGGTGAGGACATGATGATGTTGAGACGTGCATGTAAAGACATATAACACAAATATATAATGCAATTGGACTTTACCTTTTCGTAAAAATTATAAAACAACAAAACGAGCTTTACAAAAAAAACACTTGATGGTTTATTTTTCACACGGCCGTGTTCGATCACCAAGAATTCAACGTCTCACATTGTTTTCTGGAAGTGATGTCTCGCTTCTAGACGTCTGACTGTCCCCTAGTTTCTTCACTGACTGATCTAACTCTAAAGTCTTGTCTCTATTCCTAGAACTTTCTATTTTCCGTGACGTCATACACATGTTAAAACATGTGCATTCTTTCACGTGTCCTGGACATACGCGTCCAAAACTTTTCCTATTTCTCAGTAACCTATTCATCCAATATGTTAAAAACATTATGTTATAATCTGCATTCTTTCAATCTAAAATTTCATAAAAAACTTGATAGTTAACATTCTTTCCTTGAAATATTTATCCATATTCTAAACAAATGTTTGTTTTACATTTTTAAATTCTCACAGGTAATCAATTTCTACACCTAGATTACGAGGTTCGAATTCCGCCTATGCTATTTCATTCTCATTTTAAACTAAATTCTCCATTTTTATACTTACATGAAAAGGGGACAGCCCTTATCATGTAACAAGATCCTTTTGTGTTGTATAGATTTATATTACCCATTGAAAAATTCACTTTACGTCATACTAAGGTCCATCCTCATTTGTTATTTATTAAATAAGTATTAAATGTAAGCTACTTTTCAGTACACGTTTCTTGGTCATTTGTGCTTATAAAGTTAATAATTTCACTTAGATTTGACTCTGATTTTAGATTCTTCTTCGTTTTCCCATGACAACTTTATTAGAAACTATTTCTTTACTGGAAAGGTTTATCTGTTTTAACTGTTTAGACGATAAAAGTAACTGTTTGGGAAATCATCATTATCATAATGCTTGTTGTTCTACCCTGAATGATATTCGTTCACATCATTTATTGGGGCTTATGCTTATATACCTGGAATAACTACCTATCATCATGCACCTCTGAATACTTTATTCTAAAAAATGCTGTGAGAGTAAGTAGTGTTTGATTAGGTTTCTTTACGATTTTAATTTTTAGTAAAAAAAAAAAATCAAATTCAAATTCATGTTAAGAGATTATTTAGACGTGAAAAAAAATCGCGTTGTTTTTTTTTATTTGCACAGTATGACAAAGGACATATATATATATATATATATATTCGAAGAAAAACTAAAGTTTTCGAAAATGCATAATTCTTATGCCGACTCTCCTGAAACATATGAAAATAATATAAATTCATCACGTATAAAACAAATTAATGCAACCTAATTAATTTCGCGTATACAAAAAATGTTTAATACTGTTTCTGCAATTTTATTTCTGAAACAGGACCTATATTAGTTTATTTACAATAAAACACACGCAGTAATAACCCTGGACTTTGGTAAGAACAATGGTAACGTACTAATCTGGAATAACTATGCGTTAAATTTAAAATACACGAAGACAATTGCATGGTATGTGCTATTTTTAGAAAATAACAAGCATGTGCCCTCATCTGCGAAGAATATTGATGACCAATGTGCAAAACCGAAGAAAAAAAGCTAATGAAAGGGTGACGCACTAAATCGTTTAAGCAATTTCATTTTCCCCGTCTGTTAATATGTATGTCGCACTGCTTGCTTCACTTTGTCACAATATTTTATTTTTTTTCTCTTTCACATTTCTCACTTATTTTATAAAATACATAAAAAGAGGGTTGACCTGTAAATTAACCCTTGCCCGTTACTGAGTTCGTCTGTCTGCACTTTTCTCAATAACTACGCCTTGGAATTTTTTGAAATTTTGCACAAACATTAACCATGATACGTGTAAAATATAACAGAACACATTTTGCAGGAAAACTCCGTTTTTCCCACTAGGTGTTCCTTTAGTGTTAAAATGGCTACCATTGAAACTTTTGTGCTAATTCCAAAATTGAATGCCTAGGATTTTTTTAAAGCTTTCTGAAAAGTTGTAACTTACTGATTTCTATAATCGTTTGTTTGTCTATACTTCGCGGTATCTCTTGGGTGTGGCTAACAAAAACAGTGCGTTTTTTAAGACCTGTTTACTGTATTTGGTTAAAACTTTCAATCGATATCTATTTAGCAGTTTTGTATGGTGCTGAACTCAGATTAAAATATGTTAAAGCTTTGAGGACTTTGGGGGTTAAATGGAGGGGGCAAATGATGGACTTATTCATTCCTTTTTTTACATGGTGCAAAATTCAAATTTACGTATGTTAAGCCCTAAAACTACTCCGTTTCTTCATTTCCACCAGGATTTGACGTCACCTGGGGATTTGGGTAAAAATAGAGAATGGGCAAATGCTGGACTTGGTAATGTTTTATGCCACGTTCACTGTGCACTCACGGAGGATCATGCCTGCTTCACTTGTTCATATTTACTTCTTACTGTTTACTTAATTAGTATCTTATTTATCAGCAGCTAGTTATGATTACAACAAAGGTACATTGGTATATGGAGTTTTCTAGGGCCGTCGTCTTTCATCTTCCTTCAATGCAATATGGTATAGCGGTTCCATAAAGAAAGTAATTTGCGTGATGAACGGAAACCATATATCTAAAAGTTACTCTGTTAATATTCGTGGGTAGAAACAGAACACGGCAGATCTCGATGAGTAAACCTTTACCACACACCTTTCCATTCCCCGGCTTGTAATAAATTCAGTAAAATTCATCGATAAACGTATAATATATTACAAGCAACATCAGGTTACTTGAGATGCCCATATATAATAATAAAAAATAACTGCCAACTTACGTGGAGCCTCATAGATTATATATAGGCCTGAGATGCAGTATATGTAATAATGTTGGAGGTTTAATATCTACCTCACTATACTTAATACGATAGTTTTTAAGTAAAATTCGCATTAGATTTTTTCATGAGTAAAACCTTCAAAGTTTTAATACAAAATCGATAACGCTGAACATCTACGAGTACATCAGCAGTACGATTAAAACGAGTGACCTCCTACGATACAGAATCTAATGTTCTATATAGTAACAAACATTCTTTGCCACGTTTTATGTCTCGATCGGAATAGTCCCGGACACATTATTCCACACACTGTTCTCTTACCATTCTGAAATCGACAAACAAATCCCATAATTCCATGACATGCAATGCATCGGGTGTGTAAATGTTAAGCAGATGTCAGTAATTGTTGCTCGATAAAAATGATTCTCTATGGAAGAATTCTAAAACTCATATCTACTTCTGCCGTGCAATATATAAGCTGCTTTAATATACTCTCAAACCGTTAATAGTTACAACAAAGGGATGTATTTTCAGGTTCTGATATATTAGTTTAGCCAAAATAATCATGCGATTTGCTCTTATGTTTTATCCATTTGGACAGACTAAGAATACTAGATATACCTTTTGATTCGCCGCCCCATATTTTATCAATCCCTTACAATTCTAATAATTATTTGAATTCACATTTTCATACATAATAGTAGTAAATTTATATTTTGTATAAAATACCATGATGCTCATTCATAAGCGATATCAATTTACAACACCAAACCGATTGGTAATGTACATGAAGCACATGATGGAAGCAAATTCGCTTTCGAGCATTGCCATCACTCGATATAGGTACATAAAAAAACACTAAAACATTCAGGGATGGGCCGATCGAATGTGGCTTTTAAGCATATGCACCACTAGCAGCAGGTTCTTGATGTTCTTTTTATGTAGGATCTAATGACGTTTCAAACCGCAGGCCGTTTTGTACGTCCGCTCGCAGTTGACACAGGTTAACTCTGGCAACTCAATACTGCTTTGTGGCCCACTGCGCCGATGAGTAGTCTAGTAGCTCATAAGCCCAGTTCTGCTCAGACATATTCTTTCGCACACCTCGCACTCCAGACCAATTTAGCGCCCCCTGTCATATACAGCTCCTTTCTCCCTCCCTTCCGGATATCGCGCTTTAGCCGCTCATACTGAATTCGATCCGCCTCAAACATTCCACACCTCTCCATAGGATCCTTCCCCACCCTCCGCGATCCAAACCATGCCGCTCACAGGTTCTTTCATCAATCTCAGATTTTTTAAGGTGGGATTTAAACAATCCTTGAATCTCAATTTAGGCTTTGTAGCCATAAAGGAGTTGTTTGGGAAGTCGACTGTCTAACATCCTAACCACATGTCCACTCAATCTCAGTCTATGCTTGAAAACGTGAGCCTCAATGCTAAGGCATTGGATCGGTTCAAGCACCTCCACATAACTGAAATATAACTGAAATATATCTGCCAACCCACAATAAAGATTAGCCGGGGGCACATCTGTTGAAACCGCTCGAGAGGTCTGAAATGTTCACTGTATGGTGTCCAAGTTTCACAACCATAGAGAAGAGTAGAGAGAACGCATGAGGTATAAACCTTAATCTTAATTGGCAGCAATATCCCAGGACATCTCTACAAACACCCGTCCATCTTTCCGAAGGTATCCTTTGCCCTGCTGATCCATAACGATACCTCATCATCCCGGGCACCGGGCATACTCAGTGCGCTACCCAAGTATATAAACTTAGTGGCAACCGCTATCCTTGACCCACAGATATAAACTGATGGCTCAGAGTATGGCATGCCCGGAGCAGGCTGATACATTGTTTTCAGATTGATTGTCAGGCCCAATGCGCTCCAGCCAACCGCAAAAGCGTCCACAAGATGCTGCATATCAGTCACCGTATGAGTCACCAGATAACAGTCATCCGCATAAAGCAAGTCACGATTTGGTGAGTATCTTTGTACTTGCATTGAAGCGCCTAATATGGAACAACCTCCCACTAGTTCGGTAATGAATATAGACACCATCAAAGCACCCCCCCAAATGCCATCCGAAAGACCATGGTGAAATACAAGGCAAAGTGTGTGGGTGCTGGAATGTCTCCCAGTTTAACACCATTTTCTACTGAGATAAGATCAGGCAGCTTTCCCCCAACGTTTATCACAGCCTTCATACAATCGTGGAATAGCTTTAAGATGGTTACAGACTTGTCAGGACAGCCAAACTGTTTCAGAATCTCCAACAAAGCATCCCTATTGACTGAATCAAATGCTTTAGTTTAATAGATGAACACCTGATATGGCCCCTTTTGCTATTCTATACATTTCTCCTGTAGTTGCCTGGCTGTACAAATCATATCCACTATACTTCGACATATTCTGAAACCACACTACGACTAAGGCAAAACATTGTCAGCAATGTGTTCCAGCATTTTGTCTATCATGATCCTATGGAGCACCTTACCGACTACTGACAGCAAAGAGATGCCCCGATAATTTCCACATTCATCTCTGCTTCTCTTCCCCTTGTATAGAACAACCATCAATCCATCCCGCGAAGCAGGCGGAATACAATCATCCCGCGAAACAGCCTGCAACAAGTCCGCTAAGCGTTGCATCCTCTTGGGTCCAGAACATTTAAAGATCTCCGCATGCAAACGATTCGGGCCAGGAGACTTTCCATTGTTCAGCTTATGGACAGCAGCTTCAATCGTCTGGAGAAAAGGAACCTCTGCCAAGATATCCTTGACCGGATTGCTAGGAATCGACCTAACAAACTCCTGATCACCGTAAGAAGGTCTGTTCAGGAGGTCATCGAAATGCTCCCTCCATCTATGAAGAATGTCGGCAGGGTATCGAAGAAGATCACCACCATCCCTCGAGCGCAGAGGAGTGATAGGTGACCTGGATGGACCGTAAACAGCATGCAGTAGGCTGTATAGGACCTTGGTGTTGTTAAAATCCTCAGCTTTCTGCCATTCATCATGCAACCTCCTCTACACCTCGTTCTTGATTGCCTTAATCTTGTCCCTAAATCGATCTAGCTCACTATCCGTCAAACCACCCCCGAGGTAAGCGTGCAATGCCCTGGCTGTTGAATCAAGCAGAGCCTGATTTCCGTATCATTCTTATTGAACCAATCCTGATGTTTACGCTCAAAATTACGTAATAATCCCTCACATACTTCATAGACAGATTCCTTAAAAGCTGGTAAAATGTTTTCATAATCCATTTCTTCCATCTCCTTAACTAGTTTCTCCCTCACAACATTGTCCCTTAGAAGGGCAACACAAAGACGCTTCGATATAGCCACAATAGCTCCCCTAATCTTGGACTTCACAACACACTTAATATTTGCACAGACCAACCGATGGTCCGTCCAGCACTCTGCACCCTGTATGACACGAACACTGCAGACATCCCTCAGCTCACGTAGTCTATCAAGTGCCAATGTTTGGAACCAGGATGCACTCAGATCGTATTGTATCTGTCCTTCTGCTGAAACACGGTGTTACTGATTTTAAAACCCATCTCTGAATGAAACGTCAACAAAATCAGACCATTTTTAGTACACTTGCACACTCCGTATTTACCCAGTACATCCCAGGTTTCAAAATCTCTTCTCACCATGGCATTAACATCTCCAAGAATGAAGATCTTATCAGCAGAGGGAATGCGCCTAAGTACACTGCACAAAGCAAGGTAGAAAGCAACATTTTCATCTTTTGTTGCATACATAGTGGGTGCATGGATACTAAAAGACTTGTACAACGACCATTTACAAGGGGTAACCTCATAGTCATGAGCCGGTAACTCTCACCACAGGAAAGTTCTTCTATGCTATAAAGAATTGATGCCTTTATAGCAAATGTCAAGCCTGATTCCCTCTTACATCCATCCGCTCTACCACTCCAGAACATGGTGTAGGCGCCAGCCAACTTAGAAAAATGTCCCTCACAATCCAGCCTGGTCTCAGACGGAGCAACTATGTCCATGTCATAACGTTGAAGTTCCTTAAATACAAGAGCAGATCTACACTCTGGACGCCAAGTAAAGCAGCGTCCGCACATTCCAACAGCCGATGGTCATTGTCATATATTCCCTTGCAGTAGCATGATGACAACCGGGTTCAGCCTGTGGAGCCCTGAAACACCTGCCGGGTAAGGCCCTGGAAATTTCAGTTCCCTTATTGCCATTTACGTTCATAATCATATTTTCCAACTACATTGAATATTTTGCCGTTTTAGGCTACAGCTAGCCTTTTTTTTCTTTTCTTTCCGCCCGCTATTTAGATACACGAGATGGTATAAAGTGTATTGAATTTATATTGAGCTCTGCTTGTGCATGTGGATCGTTATAGTGGGGAAAGACTTTGCACCGAGACAACCCCCTCTCTAAACAACTGCCACATTGATCCAAAAAGAACAGCAAGTCAACATCATTGGCTGCAGCAGGTTTTATACCAGTGTTTTCCTTCTCCTAGGAAGATTGCCTTCCCCACGGCTTACAGAGCCCTCTCCAGCCAACATGCCATTTGATCCATGACTGGAATTAGGTTGCTGGGCACAACAGCATATCCCACATGCCGGTGGATCATATATGCCGCAGCTTACAGAGCCTAAGCTCCTCTGGAGATTTCTGTCAGGGTTACCCCACCTTTAGCCTTTGGTTAAATAACCTTGCCCCACAAGATAGTGGAGATCAAGTTACACGCTGCAGGACACTCACCGTTAATCAGTCTCATCTGTGTGGCAGTGGTCACAACGTGTACGTTGGGTTGATTTGTCTGGGAGAAGCACAGGAATACGCTAAGACATATGTATGCTTTTAACACGTTCACACCAGACCTTGACAACCACATAAAGCACATACACATATTTTATATAAATAAATATGTTACTAAATGTGATTAGTTTTATTTATGTACATCCAACTTAACATAACATACGGTTAGATTTAGCCCATGCATTTATTGACCAGGCGTTGGTAGTTTTTAAAGAAAAGTACACAATTACATCTATTTTCTAGTTTATTAATTAGCAGAACAACAAAAAACAATTTTCTTTGTGTTCGATAAATGTACGTATGTAAATATAATCATTTTCCCCCTAATAAAGAAAACACAATCGATGTTATTTTAAAAATATTTCTATATGGTATCAGCATACCTGAAGATATATTCCTTAATATATGCAGCTAATATAATGAAATTAAAAAAAAAACGCGAAAACGAAACGTTGATTGCTAAAATAAAACAATTTATATTAGATGTATTTTTTTTACAAACAGTTAACTACTTATCAATGCCCAAATCACATTTTCGTAATAGCTCGGTGAAACAGTTAACTACTTATCAATGTGCAAATCACATACGAGTAATAGCTCGGTGAAAAAATAATGCCTTCTCTTGGCGTGTTACTATATATAAAAACGGCATTATTTTGCGAACCAACCTTATATTTTCAACTTATAGGCTGATGTATCGAAAAGGATTGCTAACGGTGGGTGCATCTTGTACAAAAGTTGAGTGTTTAAAATGATGTATCAGCGAGAATTATTGTTCGTCATACTTATAAACAACAATGATATAGATAGCAGGAAATTGACGCTGTTCTTTTGTTGTACGCGGACGTACAATTCGGGTAAAGTGACGGAAGCGGTTTACCTTTGTTCTAGCAACACCGAGAGAGAAAAAAAAATATTGATGGTTGTTAATCAAGGAGGACTTTGTTGTCAATGTGGGACAGGCGATAAAAAATGGAGCTTGGCTGAGCGTCGATAGAGAAGTGACGGTAAAGTCGAAAAAAGTTGCAATATATCTTTTTTTCTGAGAAACATGCGTTAGATTGAAACACACACCATCGTCTATTAGATATTTACTGATTTTTTTTGTTATCTGATTAATAGGAGGAGATGCTCAGCGCTGCAGTTTCTCATTGTGACATTTATTTGACTATTATACACCGAGGGCATTGAACCAGCGATGAAAGAGATTTACGCGCAAATCAATGATCCATCAATTTCCCTTGTCACCATGCAAATAGCCCTGATGAAAACCTTCAAATGTAAGTGTTGAATGAAGTGCAATCTCAAGAACTTTAAAAGAGCGAATGCTTACCGAAGCTTAGTGCGCTTCATTTAAAGTATGATAATGGATTATCAGTTCGTTCTGATTTAAAGAGAAAGCTTAGTCTTAGACGCATTACAATTAACAAACCAACACAAAGCTCTATCAAAATGTACTGATTATACACCGCCCTCGATATTTTATCAGCTGTAACTGTTATATAGATAAATATTTTTACAGATAATTTAGAATGGTTTTTGGAATATCATTGATGAAAATCAGAGATGATTTGGTCCTACAATGAATCCATGGTGTACACCGACATTAGAAAATATGTTATTCAGACGTCTGCCTTCCCAGAGATAATATTACAAACCTATAAAGGGAATATAATTTGATCGTTCAAATGACATTTCAAGAATTAGTAATAACCACAAATAAATTGCAAATGAAGACCTAACATAAATAGAAAAAATTGTAAGTAAGCATAACACTTAAGTAAGTATTACAGCATTATAAAAAACCTACCCTTATATTATATTCAGATACATTGTTCAATATAGCTGTTATTGCAGTATATAATGCGAAGTATTATAAACGTTGAGACTGACAGCTGTTAGAGTATATGAACTGATCTGAAACATGGATATTACATTTGTAATTGAAAATTTATGGAAAGATAATTTAACTGTAGGAAAATGTAACATGTCTTGAAAGAGAAATACATTAACCTATTATTTCTGGACATAACTATCAGGAAAACAATCTAAACAGAGAACCTCAATAAGCTTATTGCGATTAAGCTATAATAGCCGAATTATATTGAAATATGTAAAAAAAATTCAAAGAAATGAATAAAAAATAAAATAGGGAAATATTTTTTATATTTAAACGTCAAAGATGATAAAGAAATTTGTTACTTTTTCACTACTAATAATAATTTTCATAATAAATATCATATTTAATATCATCATCAGCACTACGATAAAGATAAAAACGTACATATGTATTTATTAAAATAATATGATAGTAATAGCGTTTTATTCAAAGTTTAGTAATAAATTATTTTACTATATGTAATGATATGAGTGCATCAACGAACCCGGCATTGTTATTTAAATTTAAAAAAAAAATCAAACAATACGAGTTATCATTTTGAATCGTACAGGTTTTTGGACTCAATAAGGTTCAACAACTATTACTATGAAACTCATACATTAACCGCTACTACTATTATTGCTACTACTACAACAACTCATAATTTTGATAATAATAATAAGACGACGACGACGACGAAGAAGAGGAAGAAGAAGAAGAAGAAAAAACAGAAGAAGAAGAAGAAGACGAAGAAGACGAAGGAGAAAAACAAAAAAAAAAGAAGAAATCGTTTGCTTTTATATTATACAATTGCATAAAACAGGTTGTACAGAACATTACCTTATTTAGTAGACACACTTAAAAAACATGTGCAAAACAGTAAATAGTTTGGAATATGTCTTCTTTTGGTAAAGACAGCGTATTAGAAAATATTTATTGAATCATTGATTTATTTTAAATCTTTTTGGAAAACTGTACCAGTGGATGCTACATCGTCGGCGGTTTTGTAGGTCGTTCTTTATTCTTGATTTTATCTAGGAAACATGTTCCTGTTTATCATAGAAAATCAAACTTATACAAGTTTCGCAGTTTTTTGGAAAAGAGGTTATTTATAGATAATCGCTCTAGGCACAATGGGGCAAATTTTGGGGAAAACTAGGAAATTGCATCAGTCCATATGTCTTATTCTCTTTATAGTCCCGCATTGTGTCACATAACGGACATTGTACTGTTCTTAATATCATCATCATCATCATCATCATCATCATCATCATAGTCGTCGTCGTCATTCTTATTAGAATTTACTCACTAGAATGCCACCACCAAAGATTTTCCCCTTGAAAAAACTTGTGGCACTCTCTGGAGCTTGAATGACAACGTTACCTCAGATTTCCAGTTCTCTACACCTCTTTCAATAACCAGTGCAGACGAATTTGCCTTATCGTAACAATCGCTTACCATTAATATCTTGGTGGTGTTCTCGTTGGTCCTCACTTGAATGGGGGGGTTGCAAAAGCCTCTTCAACGTCCCAGTTTTCTTTACACTATTCTAGTGGAGGTCTGGCTAGTGCTTACTCTCCTGGGGCCTTCCCATTCTCCTGACCCATTTCACTTATTTGGTGTAGCGACAGTATTTTGGTTACACAAACAATGGGGTGATGAAGCGGTGCACTTGGTTAACTTACACTTATAACGTTTTTGTTTTCAAGACTCAATGTGTTTTACATGTGTATGATTTTCTGTATGTCTTGATTATGCCTGTAGCCCATGTGTGTAAGCCACAACATTCAAGAGGGTCCTTTCATATTTTGTTCGTTTTCATTATTTTTATCCTTATCAGCCATTCCTCTGATTCCAATCTCTCACATTCTCTTTTCAAATTTATTTTTGTATAGTTCCTACTGTTACTGGTGTTATTTTGCCTTTCACCATTTTTCAGATTGTTTTGAGCTTTCTCGCCATTTTCTGTGCATTTGCTCCGCTTTTCTGTCTCTTTAATTTAAAATGTGTTGTCTTCTGGAATAGCAAAATCTACAATCTTGCAGATCTTTAATTTCTTATTGCTTGGATGGGTATACCCGTTTGTATATCCAGGTTTCAGAAGATTTTGTGACTTTTATGTTCCAGTATTTTTGCCGGTTTGTGCTAGTACCATGTGTCTGGATGTTCAAGTTGCATAATTCACAGTGTACTTCCTTCCTACTTGATTGTCTTCTCATATATCTTTTTGGACCACTTAGCTGCATTCGCTAATTTTTGGTTTATTTACTCGTTTCATTGGTAGAAGAGTCTGCATTTACTGTTTTTCTTCTTTTTTTTTAGAGAACTTTGCTTCAATGCGGTTGGTACTAATTGTGTTATCTTGTGCAGCTCGTATAAGGGATTCAGTTTCGCTATGTAAGTTTCCTTTTTGTGGCCATATCCTATCGTTAGTCTCATATTTACCATCCTTATGAATCGTCATACGTTATGTATATAAATAATCCTAATGATTCCAATGAAGTATTGGATTTTTTAATAAATATTTGTTTATAATAACTCACCAGTTCCTTATCGGATACACTTTTTGCGTCTGAATTAAATAGAAAACTAACAGATTTGTATAAGCTAATTGTATGTAACAAATTACACTCCATATGATCAGCCCCTTATTCCTCTATAATTTTACATGTGCAAATTGGCTTTTAGTTGAAGGATTCTAGTGTTCACCTCAATTTTAATAAAAATGACTTCAGATCGAGAGGCCAAAACGTTACTCTGCTCAGTTGAAGATTGTTAGTAAAATGTAATTTCACCACATTAATGCAACACAAATACAACGGAAACTAAATGAACTAGATCGTATTTAGCAGTATAGCTGTTCTGGAATTTAAAAGCTTTCAAATTTTAGGACATTCTCATGAATTTCTCCAATAACAGGACATCTCCCTTCTCTTTAAATTGTGTCCAAACTCTACTAGATGGTTTTCATTGCGTTTCTGTTTACTTGTGCAATGGCATATGTTTTTCGATAAGATTGAGGTCTGGTGATTGGGCAGTCCAATTCAAACAGATAACATCATGCTATTCAAGGAGGCTCCACACATTGCGAACTGTTGGAATGGGAGTATTATCCAGCATGAAGATGAGATTATCATCCAAATCTCGGCTAAATTAAAGTGGAAAATGCTCAATCAACATAATAATGCACCTGGCTGAAATAATTCGATCTTACAAGCGACCTATAGTCCATGGACTCTGGACACTATAACGCCTCGCATCAAAACTGTATATCCCCCACCTTGCACCGTTGAAACTGTGCACCAAGTATTAAATTCTTCGTCCATTCCTCAACGGACGTAATGCTTACTATCACTGCCTAGCCTATTGGACTTTCTTTTTTAGTTAAAATTACTTTCGATTTATATGAAGATTATGCATCCTTCTTGCCTCTGAGCAAAGTACATAAGGCGCTTTCTGTTCTTACAGAAATCATTGGCTTAAGTCTTGGAACACAGACTAACGGTTCTCATGGAAAATGAAAACCAGGAGTGGTAATTCAATGGTATTGTGCTTGATTTAGTTACTAATATAAAAAAGAATCATTATATCGATTCAGTAAGTGATTACAAAGGAAATTTATATTAGTAAAAATGAACTTATATTACTTTTATCTTTATGCTTACTACATTAACCATTTTTACTAACGCATTTCAGGTAACTTTATTATAACATTGTATTTGTTACCCTAATACATATATATATATATATAATTTATAAAATAACATAGTTACTTATATACCTTATATTTGTGATTTAAATATAGCTATTACATTATTATAGTTATTATATTGTTTCATGCCAATGTGATACTATTGGCATCCCCCGAAAGTAAAAAAAATGAAGTATACTAAAGAAATAGTAAAAAAAATAATTTGGTAAACAAATGTACATTAATTAGATGTATCAAAATATAATAGAGAGGAGCATTGCTTACGCAGGTAGAGAAATTACATATGAGCTAGGATTGTTATGGAGACGAGTGGAACAAAAGTACCGGATATATATTTTAATAACTTTCAAGAGCGAAGGAAATGTTACCATGGTTGGGAGAGATTTGTGACGGCCGATGACAATTTTCAAGACTTGCTAGATTGACAAAATGAAAATCAGCTCGCTGTTTAGACCAGTGAGATATAGATTTGAGAGGTGTAAATGAGCTGACATCAAACAACGGAATTACAACCGACATACGTTTAAGATATAGAGTTTTAGCGCCTACAACGTATCTTCCCACTATGGTGCAGCTAATATTTATAGGAAGCATCAGAGGCTGTGTTTTCATGTGTAGTTGTTATATTTTAAAACTCGTAGGACAGTCATAAATTTGTGATAGACGATTGTACTATCAGAATGAGTAGTAACGAGGAAAGAACTGCATCCACAGTACACATCGATGTGGGCGCCAGTTATGATGTCGGCGATGGATGACGGTGCTTTTTACACCCTGACAAATATTGCTTTCTGTTTGAGCGTCTCGAACGCTATATATAATTTTGATTGATGTGTCTGCACAGAAGCAAATAATTCCGTTTTTATTAAGAAATCATTTAGATTATAATAAACGAGTAAAATTATAGGATTTATTTCAAACTTGTACACATTTTACAATTTTATATATTGCTGAAGGAGAATTTTTGGGAACTTACGGTACTAAAATGCTCTATTGATATTCACATGCATTCAGTAATACGAGTGGCGTGCAATAAGTAATGCCCCTGACCCAATTCCCATTGCAGTAGAAACTTGGCACAGTTATTAGTCTTTCTCTACATAGGAACCACCCAGAGTTATGCATTTCTCCCATCGTTTGATGCAGCTCTGGAGACCGTTTTTATAGAACACTCCATGTTGATCCTCCAACCACGACGTTACTTCAGAAATCCAGGCTGCGTCATCTGGGAAACGTTTTCCTTTCAAAATCCAACTTAATTGCTGGGAAGAGGTGAAAGTACGAGGGTGCAAGGTCAGGAGAGCAGGGAGGATGGGGAACGATTTCATATCCACACGCTCGTGCTTCTGATCTGGCGACATGCGAGCTGTGGACCGGGGCGTTGTACTTCAGGAGGACGGTAGCTTTGCTTATCAAAAGTCTTCTGTGGTGTGCGTCCTTTTAAATACAAAAACCAGATCAGTGCTCGACATTCAACAGGCTCCAGTTCACACCTGACTCAATTCAAACAAGTATAAAATAGAAACCACAATTAGTTCAAAGTTGTAATTTGCCACATAACCCGTGGAGATATAAATCATTGCACATGCAAAATTTCAGCTTGATCAGCCAACTGGAAGTTGGTCAGGACATTACTTATTGCACGCCCCTCGTCTCGTATATGTTTATCCTTGATCTTTTGTCTTGTCATACTGAAATTGGGCTAGTTTATGGTGATGAAGAGAGCCATTGACCAACTGTACTTTCTTATATATAAGCCTCTAAAAAATTAACGAGGGCAAATTAGCGCATACTGATTTGTTTGGTGACTTTAAATAAGAGAGTGGTCTATGCCAACCAATATAACTTGAAATCGCATCTATTACTTGTACTTGGTAAAGCATAAATTACTTGATAAAACGTACCTTAATGGAACAAGCGCGCGAATCAAGACAGTGGATTCTTTATTATTTTCATTCAACACAATAGATTCTTAAAATTCTGCAGTTTTTATTTAAAGAAACATTAAACTTTTACTCGTGTGTTAAGAAAAGTATTTAATTCATTAATTATTGGTGTTGTAAAATACAATGCCTTTCTCTTGAACAAATCTAACTCGCTCGTCGATTTTACACAAGTGTCGACTTCTCCGTTATATCATTGATTTCCTATGTTACATAAAATTATGGTAAGAAATACACTTTATTTCAATTTTACTATTGCATTGATGGATACAAACAGTGATAAATTTACGAGCGTATATTACAAATGACACATCGACTTAGTTGAATAAATCATGCGTTTGGAACACTGTGTGCGATAATAAAGATTAATTATAAGTTAGATCAATCAAATCACTTTTCATAGTCTATTGATATTAGCATAAATAACCACAGTAAACATCTCGCGGTTCTTTACGTTAAAACGTTATTAATGGTGCTGTCATCATTCACTATACTTCCAGAGTTATGCCTATATTTCGTGCATCTCTGCGGATGTAAACTCAAATCAATAGAAATCAGACAGAGGTTGTTACTGATAGAATTCGCCGGCATCGTCTATATTTCCTCTACTAAAATCTGGCGGTAGCCATTCTCACCTTTGTCTACTTAAATCCACAGACCATTCCATCTTCTTTTGTTTTATTTTCTTCGCTTGCCGCCTTCGTTTGTCAATACTTTTCCTCTTAGATGTCTTTCTACGTTTTATTGTAGGTCGTGCGGGTATTAATGCTGACGAGTCACTTCCTTCTTTATATTGGAACGCACGTCAAACGAAAGTGGATGGGATTTTTATGTCTTGCACATCGATCGTCATGCTTTTCATTTTCGTTATTTCTTTAGGAACGCCTCAATTATACATATCATTTTTTCTCGGTCGTACACTTTTTTTCCGATTTTGTATACGTCTTTTATTACTTTTCTATCTAAATGTTTCGTACGCTTACTTTATTTCCTTCTCCTGTTGTCCCATTCCATGATTCAATATTCGTAATCAAATTTTTACTCGAATTAAGCCATGAAACTGTATATTTGTTCATTACTAGCCGGGCTACATAGCTGTGTAACGTGAAATAAACACATTTTTCTGAAAACAGGGTTCGGTTTAGATATAATGAGATTGACACAGAAGGATTGGTAAAAATTTATAATAAGAATTACAACACCCATATAGATTAAAAAAAATTCTAGGTGTAAGTAGACACGTACTTCAAAACGCGTATGGGATTATTGTGATAATTTGGAATGAGGACGTGAACAAAAGTATAAATATATAACCATCTGTGTTTTATGGCATTACATGTTGGAAACCATGTTAACAAACAATTTTAGAATAAGGCCAACAATTATTAAAATATTCAGACAGTAAAATAAGTACTGTAATCGCCATGGGTATGTCATCTACATTTTTACCCAATTAAAACGCTGTTAAACTTACTGCATTTAACCACAAAAAGTGTATAACCCAGTTCTACTACAAACATAAGTGATATGTGAAAACAATGTTATATTTATTGTATTTTTATTTGAATCCGGTAGGATTCTCGGAAGGGTCAACAACTTAGCAATATGTAGAATTAAATTATAAAATTCATTTAAATATATATGAAACTAGCGAAGCATTTAGATAAACGCTAACGTTATGTAAGAAAAATGTGCACATAACACATTTATTAAGACCTCAAAAAAGCAAGTAAATATAAATTAACGAAATATTTTATTTTCTGTAATTATTTAATTTCTAAAAATTAAACTGGTTTGGCAAATATAAACAGCGTTGCCCGTAAATAGTCTGTGGATAGTAAAATTAAAATACTACTATCTGAAGGTTAAGCCGAGTATACAAGACTGCGCTAAAATGTTTGCACCGCCGGTTTCCTTTCCCCGCTACTCATCCTGGACAATCGTTTATTTGGTTGCAACGTAAGTTCATTGAATAAAACGCAAGACACCACCACAAAGTCCTGCCCTATCCGGCTCTCTTATAAATTTTTGAGAAAGTTTAATATATACTAACAGAATTTGGTGGCAATAAGTTTGCATATTTTCAATTCTTCCAGTTTCTCTATATGTCGTAACATGTGTAGGACGGTATTAATTAATACGGACGAAGCATTATCAGTCCGGTCGGTACAATCAAACAGTAGAATAATTTCTATCCCAAATAATTCCACAAATATCGCTTAAAATACACTTGAAAACGTATGATTCTGTTCACCATTCCATATTGTGAACGATTATTTATTAATGGCCTATTTATTTCAGTTAATAATTATGTCAGTGTTTTTTTTATTATGTCGTTTAAGTTTATTCCTCTCCCTGCTTTACATTTATGCACGAGGTGCCGTCAATAAATTGTGAGACGTTTTAGTATAAGCATTCAAATTGTCATTGTGATTGAAAATTCAGTATTTTATTAACTTATGAGATAAGTGACATTTTTTTATGATTTTAGTTTATATTGGACAGCTACAGCAGGAATGTGAACTTTTATCATTTTAGTTTTAACTGAACAATTACAGAAGGAATTTGATAACCACTACATCACCATTTATCAATGTTGTCACATCGGCTGTCACACTTGGAGAATTTGGACGTGAGGAAACTTTCAAAGAAATATATTCAATAAAAGTTTAAACTGGGAAAAATGCCACAGTAACGTATGGAATGATTCAGACTGCTTTAGTTTAATTTTGCATTAATCAAGCATCAGTTCTTGAGTTGCATAGGGGATTTGAGGAATGCAACGAGTTTTTGAGGAATGTTTGATGTGTGGAAGTAGTAAGGAAATTAGAACACCAGAATTGATTTGGCAAATAAAGGATTTCCAGAATAATACCACCGTGTTTCTATAGAGACAATGATTGCACAGTTTCATGTAAGTGTGGGAACTGTACACACAAGTATTCACAAGGAAGTGAGGATGCGGAAACTCTATCCTTGTCACAGATTATTTGACCACAAGGAATATGAAGACAGTGTCTAACCCTCCCTATACTTCACCCGTTATTCCCTGTGACTTTTGTTTATTCCCTAAGCTCAAGGAAAACATCAGAGTATTTCGTTATCGGACACTTGAAGAGATGAAAGAGGTTGTGACAAGCATTATTGACACGCTTCCACAAAAGGATTCTTATGGAGCTTTTCAGAAGTTGTACGAACGGGGCATGTGCATTACGTATTTTAAGAAGGCAAGACGAACACACAATGCCAGAGAAATTTCAACGAGGAATGAAGTTCATTGTGTGTGGCAGATACCTTTTCTCAAATATTGGTTTTGTAAATCATCTGAAATCAAGCAATCAAAGACATGAAAAAGACTTATGAAGATGCTGTTATAGCACCTTCGACAATGTTTAATTGCAATATTTGTGGTCTAATCTGCAAATCTAAAAGAGGCCTGACACGACATTCGAGGATTCACAATATTATTACGCGATCACCTATACAAGAAGGAACATTTTTATGTCACATATGAAATTACACATATGTGCCATAAAAATGTGGCATAAAGATGTGTCACATATGAAAGTACACATATGTGACACAGCTGGATGAAAGCGTCACGAAGGTGCAGACAGACGCATGACACAAATTAGAAGGTATGGCAAATCTATCAAAAAGAGGCAATCATAAAAATGATCATACACACACATATATATATATACACACATATATATATATGCATATATATATATATACACACATATATATGTATATATACACACACACACACCCATATATATATATATATATATATATATATATATATATATATATATATATATATATATATATATATATATGAATTTAAATAGAAAATATGTGGATCTCATCAGTGTAGTAAACTATAATTCAGTCGGGTTATTTCCATAACATTACAAAAGTTATCATTCATTCTGTAAGATGGTATTCACACCCATTCTTCATGTATTTTTTTTACATAAATCACATACTAACTAGGGCTATATAAACGTATATGCTTTTCCTTGTTTTTATTCTCAGTTATATATTCATTGATATCTTATATGTTTTTATGTAGTGTGATATGGTTGTCTGTTGATTAATTTTGTCTAACTGTGTCAAATGTATACTTGAGAGTCAACACAATTAAAAGAATATGTTGTTGTCATAGCTCTAATAATAACATCATATTTTAATATAATTTAATTTAGATTTTTGCTGCCTCTCAAAATACACTATAGAATAGTGAATTACTGATTCACATCAATGATTACATCTATTTATTATGACGCTATTTGTCCGTCTATCTAGGGTAGTATACCAAACTATTCTATTAATACTTTATCATTAATTGTATTATTTTATTTTCTTGCGGGTCTCAATTCAGTTTACTAAACTTTTTTTCCGATTATTGCAGTATAGTTTATTATAAGCGTTCCGGTCGACATAAATCCCAGCGTTCTTCAGATGTATATCATAAAGATCAAGAATCTCACTATATAACTTTTTAATCTTCACAAATTCGAACCGAAAGGATTAATTCATCAAAAGTTCAGGCAGATTGCCGAGTCCCATAGAACCATGATTGAGAACAAGATTTACTGGAAGAATTTTCTATCTACAGGAACTTAGTAAATATTACACTGAATATATATGCAGTATTAGGAATGACCCAAACAGGTATTGTAGTGTCTCCTACACCCATGATATCATACACCAAATATTTAGCCCCTTATTTTATTAGATGTTCGTAAATAGCTATTTTGTTCTTTGCCCAACCCTATTACAGTGAAGTACAATATTGTTTCTGTTTAAACACTATATAACGGTTTGACTCCAATTTGTTGTATGGACCATATGTTTGCTTGTCACTAGACCACATTTCCAGACGTTCTGAGATAATAGAATACATTCCATAAAATACTATACTCCCATACATAACTCCTTCATTTGGATAAAGTATATTATATGTTAGACTTTTATTATTCTATCTAACTTCGGCAACTAAATTATTTCCCCGGAGTTAGCAAATACAAGCTAGTAAGTATAATGCAATTTTATGATTGCAGCCCTATTTTCCAATCTCATATCGGTTAAAATATAGAGGAAGGCTATACACGCATTTGGGTGCCAATATAATTCTTAACAGTGTATTGTTTATTTGTTTTAAGACCAAGGCAATAGTCACTGGCACATATGAAATTTATTAAGAGTTCATTTAACTATAACTTACACATTTGGCTTACATACACACCTATACACAAACGCATCGGGCAGCACATCAATATTATACCCATTCTTATTAATACGAAATTTGTCGTAATATTCTTAATAGTTTGTTTGCATACACTTTATTAAAAACCACTCATCTGCTTTACACATATTCACTGTCGTTTTACAAATGCATACGTTCTCCTTGAAAAACTTTCTATTTTGAACATTTATTCAATGCTATCTCTCTATTAATTCCGGATTTATATTTTCCCATCTTGTTTGCTCTCAAATCTTTTTCGTAATAAATGTCTTTTCTCATATCAAGATCTCTTTCACTTATCCGTATTTCCACTCGAGTTAATACTCCTATTTGATGACTCCTGACAATGTTGAACATTTTCATTTGTTATAGTGCCAAGATGCCTACCTTACGTCTATAGTAATCACATTAAATTCTCTCTTTTTATTTCTAATTCGTTATTTGTGTACATTTCATCAATATCTCTCAAGCTATCTACATCCGGAAATCTATCAAATGCGATACACATTCATAGCAAACACTTGCGCCTTTATAAAAATACGGATTCTGTTTGTGCTATTATTCGTTCGTTGTTTATTTTTTTAAAGGTTTTAACTGTATAACATCAGTTTGGTTGCATTTATGTTCGGCCATTCTGTCTTATTGTTCATTCAGGATAAAACACCCGTTGTTTGTTTTGATTTCATGAACTGGAATTTAGTATCATTTGGATTATTAAGAATATTATTCTCATATTTCATGTTATTTCCACAATGTTTCTAGTGATGTAACCGATTTTGTTCAGGTGTCTCTTGTCGAACACGGAAATACATTTATCAAACTCGGGAATCTGTTCGGAACGCCGAAAGATTTACCACTTCGCTCAGATATCTGCAAAAACGGTGGTAGGGGAGGCAACCACCGAAAATATAACATTCAGATCCATCCCATCAAATATGGAAAACTCTCCATCTGTTACCGAGCTGTGTGTACTCTGATGATATTTTTATTCCATGAGGAGTGACTAGTAGTGTTAGTGGCAGATTAATAGAGCATGCATATCACTGGCGGAATCAAATGAACACTTTAATAGTGTTCTCAACTTGTGTGTTTTTCAACAACGTTTCTGCGATACTCCCTAGTTGTCTCTAGTCGGACGTGAAATCTTTTTATCAATAAGGTATCTGCACGGAATGTCGTACAGAAGAATGTATTTCATTCTTCAAGGTACCATGATCCTTTTCCATCAGACATGATATAAGAAAAAAAGTAATTTGAATCCAATACTATTTTTTTATATTAGTGTTTTAGAAACAGGATTAGAAAGTGCCACCCCGTGTAATAATTTTGAAACAATAATTAGACTTGCTTCAGTTTGAAATAATTTATTCATCGGTGACTCAAGACAGAATTGATAGCCAAATATTTTCTATTGATATAGTTAATATATATATATATATATATATATATATATATATATATATAATAGATTCGAAATTGTTGGTCACAATGGTTTTAACAAATTAAATATATTGAACAAATAACCATATGTTATGACAGATAGTACAATCTGTATGTCAATATTATGACATTATCCCGTAGCTTGTCAACATTACCTTCAATCTTAAACGGATGCCGATATGTCTGGAATGTGTAGCTTACTTCTGAAGTAATACGATATATGTTAATATGTGGTATATATTTCTGGTGCATAAATATCCAATGGGAGTAGTGATGCTGACAACTTTAACAGCGGAAGCACAGCGATATTCCTGCGTATCTATTTTTATGTAACACCAGCTGTTTTCGCAATCGAGCAATTATTGTTAATGAGTCGTAAAAGCACACATAATGAGAAATATTGAATAAATCATAGCAGCATATATGTAGTTTTCGTTTTACCTGCAAGTCAAATGATTCAGTCCCTCTTTACTGTATTGCGTTACAGTGGAGACGAAAGTGTCAAAAAGTAATCGATCCCCCAAATGTTACACGTGTAGATCAAGTAAAAGCACCCAATATATATGTCCATCTCATGCTTATGACGTTTATCGATTTTAGTTTAACGTTGGGGGCAGTATGAACGTGTTATTGTTAAAATTGCCATAGGTTTATATTATATTAGAGTGGTTTTGTTTGTTTTAATTGCATTACACATTTAATAAGCTAAACCTTCTTGTTTTGAAGACACAGTTAGTTTATAATTTATTGCTGTTATATTTTCATTTAAATTGGTTTGTTCTTACTGTTTAAAATATTTTCATTTAAATTGTGTTTTTCTCACAATTGAAAAAAATAGATATGCAAATTCATTTTCTCACCACGTGATTTTGCACGTGTTCCATTTTTTTTTAAAGACCAAGTTCCTTCTTTCTTGCTTTAGTAGCTGTGGATTTTGTTCAATAAGGCCTTGGAAAGAGGTTCTATTTTACGTCTTCATTTACTTACAACACTACAATTTATTGAACAACAATTGTTATTTCACCTCATGGAGAAGATCATTCGTCTGGACAAATTTGACGAATCCTCGACAGACTTTACAGCCTGCAAGCTTTGGAGATTGTAGCATCGTAACTTTAATTACTATTTTTCCACTATTGCTTAGTTAAACCCTGATGAACTCGAAGTTCTTTATATAACATCTGTACAACCGTTGCTGCCGTTATCGAGAGTTGTTCAAGATTTGAACACTCTGTCGAATTACTGATAGGTGTTTACAAAAAGTCTCCAAGCATTATTCATGCTAGACATCTGCTTTCCCCGCGTCTGCAACAAGAAAACGCGTCTATCGACCATTATGTTCAGGTCTTGAATCGACTTGCTGCTGACTGTTACTTTAAAGACGTTACTGCTACTACTTACCGGGATGAATCTGTCCGTGATGCGTTTATACCTGGTTTCGAATCCTCAGTAATACGTGCTAGACTACTTGAAAATGATACGCTAACTCTCAATGAGGCTACTAAATGGCATAGGGCTGTAGAACAAGCTCACTCTCGTGCTGAAGCATGCATTTCTCAGATTGGAGCCGCCGCTACTACTACTACTACTACTACTATTTCTACTATTACTACTACTACTATTAGAAATAACAATGTGTCTACTGATACTGCCGAGGAGGCCACTTTTACTAACATTCCTGATTCTATTGGTCCTCGTATGGAGTATGACTCTGTACAATTTTCTGCTGGCCTTCCTGTTCATGGCAAGTGTTACAACTGTGGAGGGATACGTCACCTTAAGGATGATCACTGTCATTGTGCTGTCCGCGATAAGGTATGTCGAAACTGTGGTAATTTCTCCAAAGTTTGTCGTTCTACTATGCCGACATCTTCACGTTCTACTTCTGCTATTATGGTAGCCCATGCTAAAGGTGGTGATAGGTGCCCTCCCATTACTAAAATTGTCGAATTAAAAGGAAAAAAATAAACTGCCCTCATAGACACCGGCAGTTCTGATAACTTTTTCAGTGCTCGTATTGTTAGAAAAATGAAGCTGTCTACTTCAACACGTAATTCTGTAATTTCCATGACATCATCCGTCGTTTCCCTCCAACTATCATAATAGTGCACGGAGAAAATTTCCTTCAATGGTTGCGAGTATAAAGAAATTGACTTTACAATGCTTCCTGATTCCTGTATTAGTATTATACTCGGAGTGCCTTTTTTGAAACTATATCATGGTATCACTATTTCTTTTCGTGGACCTCAGGATATTCTAAAAATCTGCCTCCTAACCAAGATCAAATGTGCTTCTGTGAAATTGTTCTGAAACTTAGCCCATGATTGCAAAGATATTCTACAAAATCCGGAAATTACACAGCGGAGAAAGATGGATTGTTTGCAAAGTAAATTCTACAAATGTGTGAGGATAGTTTAATTGAAACAAGTTACTCAGGAATGCGCGCCTAGACTGTTGTTACGTCGTCGCCTCATTAAAAGAAACGATTAGTAGTTGATTTCTCCCATACTAGTAATCATTTCACCTTACTTGATTCATACTCTTTGCCTCGAATTGAAGATTTCGGGAACCTTAATATCGTATATTTAGTACAGCTGACTCATCCAAAGCGTACTACCAGATCGAAATTTGCCCCGAAGATCAGCCGTACACGGTCTTTCAAGCTGGAAATAATTTGCACCATTCCAAACGATTACACTAATGGGGTTACTGCTTTTCAACGGTTTATGGATTCGTTCATTTCTGACAACAAATTATCTGGAACTTTTTCATATGCAGATGATATTCCTATTTGTGGTAAAAATTCAGGAGGAACGTGATGTTTATTTGGAATTATTTTAAAGGCTGCCTCGACATATAACCTTGACATAAACCGAGAAAAAACAAAGTTTGCATTTAATATCATCAATTTGCTGGGGGTACCAAATTAGTAACGGGACTATGCAACCAGATCCTGCACAGTTGAAACCTCTTTTACAAATGCCTTCTCCTTCCAATTCAGATTCGTTTAAGAGGTGTCTTGGAATATTTGGGTACTACGCCAAATTGATACCTAAGTATTCATACAAAATTCGTCAACTGGTCGAAAATAAACAATTTCTCATGCCTCCTATATTTATCAATTCCTTGATAAAAATCAGGAAAGACGTTGCCGGATCGTCTGTAAAAGTTATTGATGATGAATTACCACTTACAATTGAAATCGATGCTTCAGAAAATGCTATCGGAGTCACGCTCTTACAGGCTGAGAGGTATGTTGCGTTCTTTTCCCGATCGCTATACCCATCTGAAATACGACTTCAAATGGTTGAGAAAGAGTCTTATGCCATAGTCCGAAAATGGAGGGATCTCCTTGCTGGGAATCTCTTTACTAATGTACTAGACCAGCAAATAATATCTTTTATGTTTAAACCTGCTAATCGATGGAAAATTAAAAATGATTAAAGTATATGGTTGAAAAATGGAACGTCTCCTGTTGTCATACGCCATATAATGCCGTCCCGGAAGTAAACACATTGTTGCCGATGCATTATCGAGAGTACGTAGTGCTGTTGCTTATTCCTTGGAGGAACTAAAGTCACTACACAATTCATTAATACATCCTAGAGTACAGCGTTTTGGGGCATTTTGTAAGGTCACGATATATACCATATTCAGTTGATGAAGCCCGGCGTGTGACATCTGAATGTGCGACTTGTGCCAAAATAAAACCTCAATTCTTCGATTCTACTAATAATACAGTGATCCGTTCTACTGCTCGCTTTCAGCGCTTCTCCATGTACTGCAAATGATCTTCGACGAAATAGCTCCAGTTCTCTCCAAACTCTACAACAAATGCCTTAATGAATATTGTTTCCCGGACTGCTGGAGGACTGTTTCTGAGGTACCAGTTTTCAAGAATTCTGGCGAAAAAAATAACCCATTAATTTATCGCCCTATTAGCCTTCTCCCACTTTTTACCAAAATATGTGAGTCCATAAAAAACAAGCTCTAGTCAATCGCCTTACAGATGCTAAACTTCTGACTGACCAAATTATGGATTTAGGTAAGCCCGTTCCACAGCGGTCATCCTAACTGTAATCTCTGCACGTATATACCTTTCACTGGACAAAGAGCGGGAGAGTGGAGCGGAAGCTCTAGATATATCTAAGGTTTTTGACAGGGTATGACATGAGGGTCTCCTTAGGAAAATCAGATTATACGGTATCGCTGGAAGATTACTTCATCAAATTTATCTTTGATGAGAGAAAAATCCTTGGACCTCTATTATTCCTAATATTCATAAATAACCTCCCCGACAAAATTGCCCCTTAGATGGTTATCTATGCTGATGACACCACCCTCTATAACAGGCATGACAGGAAAACAAATGAACACATATCTAAAGAAATGGCAGACACACTAGAGGAATCTGTAGTTGAATGGGGACAAAAATGGGCGTTCCCATTCAAGTCTGCAAAGACTAAACTTGTTTCTTTAAATAATTACAAGAAACCTTCTCTACCACCTATAGCAATGGGCAATGCCTCTTTATCTGAAAGTACCTCTTTTAAACTCCTTGGCTTAAGCTTCACAGAAAACATGAGCTGAACAATTACATTGAAAGCATTTCCAGGCCCGCTGCGAAGAAGCTAGGCTCTCTCTCTACCTTGCTAGAAAACTACTAACACCCGAAAGTATCCTATACCTTTATAAGGCCACCATTCGCCAATCTCTGGAGTAATGTAGTCATATTTAAACTGGGGCATCTGCTACTAGTCTCTCGCTCTTAGACAAGGTTCAACAGAGTCGCCAATCTGATAGGTCCTTAACAGTCCTCTGAGCTTCAGCCTCTGTCCCATCGACGAAATACTGCAATCCTTTGCCTGTTCTGCAAGTATTTTAATGGTTAATGCTTTGACGAACTGTAAGCACTTGTGCACCTACTGATGTAAACACACCCGGCAAACCAACCGGGACCGAAATCCTACACCCACAAAGTAGAGATCCCTAGATGTAAAAGCGCTTTCTACTCCAGTAGTTTCTTTCCCAGAACCGCTAGACTCTGGAATTCCATTTCAGGTACCTGCTTCCCCAACTGTACTGACATGCAGAAGTTCAAATGTAACGTGAACCGACATCTTGCTACCACACTCCATACATAGTACCCCGCTAGCTGTTGCCCATGATAGGAGCCCCCTACACCAAAGTGGCACTGTGCCTTGTTTGGGGTGAGAATGTAATAAATAAATATAAAAAATATTGTTACTGTCCTCGATGAATACAGTCGATTTCCTTTTGCTTTCCTTTGTCGCTATTGTTCTTTACAAATCGCAATCCAGTGCCTGCCAAATATTTTCTATATTCAGACTCCCCTCATTTATCCATTCCGATCGAGGAACTTCGATTTTGTCGGAAGAATTCAAATATTTTTTGACGCGACTTGGAATTGCATACAACCCAAGAGGTAATAGTCAATGTGAGCGCTACAACAACATTATTTGGAACATCATGTTATTAGCTCTGGAATCTCGACTATTAGCTTTAGCGATTGGCAGAATATTCTACAGGATGTTTTAAATGCTATTCGCTCCCTGCTGTACACTACTACAAATGTAACTTCTTACGAACGCATGTTCAAATTTGAAAGCGCTCTTCTACTGGTACTGCTTTACCTGTTTGAATCTTTGCCCCTGGGGAGGTATTATTAAAACTGTTTGGTAACAGAAGCAAATATGACCCGATTGTCGAGGTAGTGGAACTCGTCGAATCTAACCCTGTACATGCAAGAATACGACATAATGATGTGCGGGACGATTCAGTAGCCCTGACACATCTCGCTGGCTTTCCACGCTATGATAGACCTCACAATTCTGCTAAAATTATTGCAGACCCGACCAGTTGATCGAAACAAATTCTGTTAATACTACGCCTAAGACAGAAAAGGAATTTGACTATAATAGTCAGAACATTGAGAACCAACATTGTCAGAGGACCGGCGGTCCTTCGAATAGCGAACTACCTCCACCCGATCTAGCAGAATTCGCAGGTCAGTCCAGCGACTAGATTTATAAACAAAAAAAAAAACTATTTACAATCTCTTTTACATGTTGGGGAGATTGTTATATTTTCATTTAAGTTGTTTTGTTCTTACTGTTTGAAATGTTTTCATTTCAATTGTTTTGTTCTTACTATTTAAAAAATAGGTATGCAAATTCAGTTTCTTGACACGTGATATTGCACGGGCTCCTTTTCTTTAAAAGACTGAGTACTTTCTCTCTTGCTTTAGTAGCTGTGAATTTTGTTCAATAAAGCCTTGGAAAGAGGTATGTTTTACGTCTTCATTTACTTACAACACTACAATCGTATTGCGTGAAAGGCCTGAAAGCGTAAATATATTGATTGATGAACATGTCATTAACTAAATATACGACCGTATTTTTGTGGACGCGTACCAGTTTGAACGACTATCATCGTTTTTTTTTTTTTTTTGTCTTTTCAGGCAATCATTTCACGGCATCATTCGAAAATGCAAGAGGTCGCAGAGAACTTACAAGCCAAAAGATAGCGAAAATGTATGAGAAAACCAAAGTATATACGTCGACAAACAAAAGTATACCTTATAGGAACGTAGAAAATGTCTACGAATTTTTAATCAAATGGCGGAGTCTCCATACACAAGTGATAGTGGATATATTTAACTAAGAGCCGTATGAGAGAAAAGCAACTCTAGATTAGATGAAAATGTCATTAAAGGACAGACTTATATGGAGGTTTATATAAACGAATCCGTGAGTGAAATAGCATATTTTTGTAAATACTTTTGTTTTAGTCAATGTTCACTTAAGGCATCTTCGGTTAGTACTTAAACAAAGAGTTGCACATCTTTTAAATCTTGCAATTCACATATTAAGTTAATCATTAGCGATAAATTCTGAATAAATATATAAGGAATTGATATCGCAGTGTATTAGCATGTGTTTATATATTTTTACATGTATGTTATTTTGTTTTCAGATAAAAACAAAATTGAGCCGAGTAGATATTCTTTAGTTTATCGAAGATAATTATTCAAAAAATATTTCCTAATCTATATACTTGTTCCATGACCAAAGCTTCTTTCTTAGAAGTGCACGCCTGTGGAACTCTGTTCCGTTTGCAGTTTCCCACCTGAACACAACCTGCATGTCTTCAAGTCCAACCTAAACAAATTCCTGATGAACCACCCTTTTAAGTAAGACACTTCATCAAATCTTAACACTAACGCGTTGTCCACACATTAACCCTTATCCTTGAGTGGCTTCCGGGCCTTGATACGTTGTGACCACCTTGTAAAAAATGTTAAAATATATTGGACCGTACCTACGACCAAATATGGCCGAACGGTCTACTTGTATATACATATATATATATATATATATATATATATATATATATATATATATATATATAATATATATATACATATTGTATATACATATATATATATATATATATATATATATATATATATATATATATATATAAACAAATATATATATAGTCACCAACATGCAGTAATGTTTCGCTGTTTCACAGCTCAGCAGTGCGGCTTGCCAGTGCGTATATATATATATATATATATATATATATATATATATATATGTATATATATGTATATATATGTATATATATATGTATATATATGTATATATATATGCATACTTTTTGCTTGCCTAATTTTCTGTGTGACTAATATAAACAAAACTCGAAGAAGATACCAACAACTTACTCCAGACACACCGATTTATTTCTTATGATATCAAAACACAGTGTTATTCATGCATGTCAAACTGAAACGAATTATTGTGTTTAATTGTTACCTGCACATTTTCAAATGACAATGATTATTAACTGTTTAAATTGGTGCGGTCCAGCGATTATGGATTATAATTTTGGATTCAAGCCCGTTAATTATGCTTTCGGCGAAAAATTTACGTATTCTTTCTTCTGAATATATTGTTTTATCGTCCAAAACAATGCCGTTAATCTCATATGATAAATCCTATACTTTATAACTAACGTCACCTCTCACATTATATAACTAACGTCACAATCAAATATGTTTGCAATATATTACTGCACGAGTACATGCTTAACTTCCCAATATATTTTCTCATACAATACTCTATTAAAATCATGTTGTTTTGCTCGCTGAAAATCCTTTCAACTTTAGCTTCGGCTTTAGGAGAATTTGTCAATACATACATTCACTAAATCATGAATTTATTTTTTACGAAAGGACAGTTATGTCTTTTCGCTTTAATACTAGAACATTACAAGATGAACTAAACTAATAACAAATGCTAAGTTGTTTACGTTTATTTAAAATGAACAAACAAGAAGACGTAAACTTGTAACAGAATTTATTTTCGTTGTGAACTACATATACTACTTCAATAATAATAATACCGTCGTCTAGTGCATGTGAAACAAGGCCTTAATAATGTCTAAGCATGTTTTACATACTTTAATCGCTTTCACTCATAGTTCTGAAGTGCTTGCTTTTCATGCGGTATAATTTTTAAATGATTATGTTTGCGTTTAATTCTTCTACTATATTTCATGTTTTCTGTTACGAGGATAGTATGCCGAGTACACTTCCTTCCATGTGCTATTTCTCTGACAAAAATATAGCAAGGTAGTTTATTAGATTCCGAATTCAATTGGATCACAATTTTCTGTCTATAATTTAATCTCTTTGTGTGGGCATCTTCTTTCAATTTTCAAAGCTTTATCCCATTTTTCAGGGTAATCATACCGACTTATCATTGTCCGCAACTCAAGGATAATTGCAGAGTTTACTTGATCTGTTCGTCTCTTAATCACTGCATTTTTTTTATATTTGATTATTTGCCGGAGAGAATTTGTGCTGTGGATATAAGACTACAAGAAACGGCTCAATGTTGAACTGAAATAAGTCTTTCGAATGACTCATTTTCTTCATCACTTGACATCTTTTTCCTAATGAATTTGAAAATAGTGTTTTGGTCATGATGCCGTGGGTTGCATTCCTCGACTCTTCTTCAGTATTTTTTGTTACCGTCAGCACTAGATTCTGTCGTAATTCTATTATATTCTCTGCAACTCCGCTATATTTCGGGTGATGTGGAGTAGAAGCGTCGTAGGAATGTACTTCGCATATTCTGTTCTGCTAGAAGCAAATATATCTTTTCTGCTATTGACGACGAATCAACACTGACATATGGATTCCATGTTGATCCATCGAGTCCGCACGAATACTACTCTGCTACTGTTGGCAGCTATGACAATTATTTACATTGAACGACTTATTGCATCCCAACCGACTGTGTACAACTGAAGTTACTCCTTAGTTTCTTGTTAGTTATTCATGTGACGAGGATTGGTATTATAACTTTGTTGTTATCAGGCAAAATGCCCGCTTAAACATGATTATTTACTTCGGTTGTTTATTTCTTTATTTTACTTGCAAGTAATAATAATAATAATAATAATAATAATAATAATAATAATAATAACTGACGCCGACTCGTGTTGTAGTGCTCGTATGAAATTACTTATTCACAAAATAGTGAAATAAAAATATACGTATTTAATGTATTCACAGCAAAATAAAAAAATAACAGAAATAATGTTACTTTTGCCTCCTTTTCAAGTAAGTAAAAATAAAAGAGAATTGGTTAAATGAAAATGATATCAGATAAAACAAGTATTGAACCCTGTAGATAAGTTTTAAAGAACAATAGGTTTAAATGGAATGTCCAGTTAAATTGTTGATTTTGTTAAAATATTTAATAAATACAATTTGGATGGAAAAACTATTCACAATTCTTAGGAAGATTACATACTAAATATAAGTTACAGTATTAGACAAGTAGGTTCAATTCCTTTGTAAAACAACAAAGAGAATGGGGCATTTCCTGGTCGTTAGAAATGGTTTCAAAACATGCAAATCGCGCATGTTCGAAACACGTGAGTTGTGGTCACGTTGAGCAGACATACGTGTGGCCGCAGGGCAGATATGATTTCTCAATATAGGAGGGGTCGCAGTAAGTTAAGGGAGGGTGCGAAAAGAGAATCATATCAGTCAAATCAGTGAAACAGAGGAGATCAGACCGATGCTCCGTTACAGTCATGACTCCCTCTGGAAGCGAGAGAGTTTAGAGATAACCTTGTAATAATTTGAATCCCTGAAATACAGAATCATGTCCGAGCGGTCGGAGAATTAATAAACGTATCATTATGGGTATTTATAACTGCCGCCTTTTGTTGTGTATTTCTACCAAAACAAAGGTATAGTGAAATGATATTACTATGAAGTTTGTGTTTATAAAAATGTGCAACTGTCAGAACGTAAATGTCAAACGCACTATCGGTATAATCATCAAGATATTCATATATCTCCTCTCATTGAATTACAGGCTTGGTTCTCCTGTAGTAATCTGTATCCTGCCTTTCTGGTTATATATAAGGGTTGTATCTCTCTTTATATGTACCCTGCCTCTATATCTTACTAATGTCTCCATCTCTCAACAATATGAACACTCCCAAAGGATATATATATATATATATATATATATATATATATATATATATATATATGATATGCTATCTCCACAAACATGAACATTCCTAAGACTGTCTCTGTCACTCTAAGACTCTCTACTAAGATTCACTACTAACATGAACAGCAACAAATAAATAAATAAGAACACTAAATAAGACATTATGCAACAATAAGATATGGATTTGAAGTTTCCTTTTCTGATAGTTACAATAACTGATGAACAAGGCCTTAGTCTTGTTTTCAACAGACGATTTCTTGCTCATCAAGCAGTACAAAAGAGGAGTGTTCCCAAAGAGGCTGGGATATGGTGCGGTTGACAGTCTCTCCGATTGAATAGACTGAGTTAAACTTATTCCAGATTGGTATTTATTTTACCGCAGTGCATTATCTTCCGTCATCGTGATACCAAAATAAGAAAGGCTCTAATTTGGGTCAATTTCCTAATGAAATGTCAAATTAAGCTCTCCGTAACTCCTCTTCTTGGGAAAATTTCTTCCCACGGTGGCTGGCTGGGTCACAACCTAAATTTCATCTCTAAAATTCTAAGCAGTAAGAGTTGGTTGTGACAGACAACGCGATTTGTAGAAGAGAAATACATTACCATATTTACAAATTCATTTAATCCACGCTTTTGCTATGCCTTATCATTGATTTTTTCTATTTGATGTATGCAAAATTGAGGTAAGTTATACTACTGTGTTCATTGAGGGCAATTCCTTCAGTGCGCTCGCTAGGTCTAGGTGATATTCGTAATGGAGAGTCCACAATTGTTATTGTTTTTCCCTGCGATATATTTCGCTGTGAATCACATTTTTATTTTGAATAGCATTCTCGCAGTTTGGGAACTACTCATGTAAGAAAATTGGGCGCTATCGGATTTAATAATTCATGATCTGTGTGAACTCTCTTTGATTATCTACATATAATAGTGAAATCTCTTCAAAAACGATGGATTATATTTGATGTTTGAGTAATGTTTGTAGCTGATATGTCAGCTAAGTTTAACCTCATAATGAATATGAATCTGCATAAGTTAAATATAAATATAATTTTGTAGCTTACAGTTTAATTCATCTCATTTTAACTTAAAAGTTATTGGTACACAAACGATTACCGAATTTTCAATTATATAACCCCAGTAAAATTTCGAATACAATAAAGAGAACCATATATATATATATATATATATATATATATATATATATATATATATATATGTTTATGTGTGTGTGTCTGTGTGTGTTATGACTTTCCTGACCTTCTGAAAATATCTATTATTCCAACTATCTCAAGAGAAATAATATCAGTTTGAACAATACATTTTCCTTCACTCGTGTGATTTTTGTAATTCCATCAATATTGACCGATTTGAAATTATAAGTGAATGTAGCATCAAGAGATATGCTCTCTTATGTGCCCTTCATTTTCGCATAACTCTTTAACTTATAAACAAAAAGGAAGATTTTATTAAATTTGAAATGTTTTAGAAATACGTGCCACCTTAGTAACAATATGTATCATTCCTAAGAACACGTCTGTTATTTATACCCACTGTGCCTCAGTAGTTCTATTTTCCCAAAATGCTTTGTGTTGCAATTTAAGAATTAACGCTTTTAGGTCCAATAAAAACATTTATATTACGAACATTTTCATTCTTGATTACTCCTTTTATATCGAGAAAACAATAGTGCAAGTAATAATTCTCCAAATCCAATGATTTATACCACTCCAGTGTAAGCGATAGGCCAGCCAATAGCAATACCAAATTACAAGTCTAATGGATTCGATATGGCTAATAAATTTTGATAGATTTCAAGAGAAACTGCTGTTGAATGAGTGCATACTTACGTTATTTAGATACCAGTTATACATATAGTTATTCTGTATGAAAGCTGAGGGGTTATTACGGCAATAAAATTTACTTTATCCTGTATTGATCTTTACTAAAATGAATGAGACCAATGGCGCATTTCCGTACTCGCTTATTTCTTTACGGATATGTTAAGTGTTTTGTTACTAGCATATTATATATATATATATATATATATATATATATATATATATATATATATATATATATATATAGTTATACACCAGTAAGCCATCTGGGATTTATTCTACACTACGTACAGACAATAACATCTGATAAAGATTTTAGCGTATCGGTTTTATTGATTTGCTCTAGTAATAAACCTATTGCGGAACTTCAAAGCATAACTGGCATCTTCTTGACGAACGGTTATCCTTTACTTACAATTAGAAAAAGTATAAAATCTAGATGTTGCTTTTTATTGTGGTATGATTCAGGCCCTCGAAATGTCTTGTATGTACTAAGCTTTTATTTATCGGGTTTAAAATTCACACAAAAATCTTTGAGGTGTTTTAAACGAGTAGTGATTGTCCGTCGTTTTCATTTCACTCAATAGAATATGCTTGTTTAATGTTAACTAAGCACAAACAATTTGGGTGCATGCGGTATAGATTCATGCAGGAAGTTTAAGATTTTAGCTACACACACCACTTCGACACGTAGGCAAAATAAATAGATATCATTCTGGGTTTACAGGCTTATAAAACGGCGAGTATTTACTGCACTGCCAAACTTGCACTTGGGTGTACACATAGTCAGATTTCTCTATTTTTGATTTACACAAACCATGCCCCAAAAACTCAATAATTTTTCGATGCATTGCTATTTATAGGCGTCAGCTGTCTCCGTAAAAATTATGCGAGAACTCCCATAACATTTTGTTCACCATCTTTCTTTTTCGTCATTCCCCTATATTTTTTTTAAATATTATGCACCCTCGATAGTTATATGGTAATTTTACAACTTTTTTTTTTTACTTGCCGTCATTGACGACGAGTATTCTCTAAACTTCTTTAATATACATTTCTACTTCCCTTTCATACCTCCGTTTTAATATTTTTTATAATTATAGAGTAAAGTAACTAGTAAAGGAAAAATAATTGTTTAATAGTGTTTTCTGTTGTGACGACTTTTTACTACAGTATTAATATAAGCAAAAATAATACATATATATATATATATGTGTATATATACATATATATATATATACATACACACACACACACACACACATATATATATATATATATATATATATATATATATATGAGAAAATAGTTAATAAAACATGTTAAACACACTTTGAAAAACATTTAAAAACATATTTAATCTGAAAAGGAAACACTTAATAAGTGGATAGTCCTATTATTTTATATACATATATATATATATATATATGTGTGTGTGTGTGTGTGTTTGTGTGTGTGTTTGTTTGTGTGTGTGTGTTTGTGTGTGTTAATTAATGTGCTTCGAATTCAAGGTAGCTGCTTATCAACAATTTTCTTTTCAGATTATAATATTTCCACTGTCATATTTTCTTTCTCATGAAACACATTCAAAATGTCTTCATGGACATACATTTGTATTTGATGATGTGTTTATTGGGCTTTCACTATTCAAGCAAGCTATATAAAATTACTTCATAAATACATGCGTGTGAATTAATTACATATTCTGGTTTGTAATGATACTTACCATTGTTAATGTTTCATGTGTTTATATAATTATCTAACTTGTGAACTAATGAACAAATAAATATTTGATTATTACTTTTCGAACATACATAGGTAAGTGTTCATGATGCCCATCATTTTATTTGGAATATATTCTGCACAACGGCTCTAAATACACAGCGAAGACTGTTTGATCATTTATCGTAACCCAGCTTTTGATGATAGTTAAATAATAGGCATTATATATGGATTAATACATATTCAGCAAATTTAAGTTTCATTTGAACATCCTAAAATATGTTTCTCGGCACTACACCCTACTTTAAAATCTGAATGTTACAAAGCCGCCTTACATTTTGTCTTTATCTATTAGTGACTAGTTATTTGCAATGAAAGTAGCTAATTTCTAATGGCATTTAGCATGGACCCCATTTGTAGAAACTTTATACAGGATCATGTATGCAAAATAATATTATTTTATAATGTAGATAACTTTATTTATTTCTAATGATGATTATGCTTTTCAAATAATCTTAAAACCTAATTATTAAAGAAAGTTCAATCAGATTTCGAGGGATTTCCTTTAACATTGCAAACTTATCCGACTGATGATAATATGTGAATGCAGAAGTACTGGGAACTTACATCTTCACCTATTTTAGAGCACTGGCTTTCTAGTTTCTTGAGTCTGACAAAGTTTAATGGAATTGGTAAAGCTTGACGAATTTGTCAGAGCCCTCGCAATGATCGAAAGCGAACCAAGATTGTTCACCTTATTTAAAAAAGTGTATCTAGGCAGACGCAAATTAGTCAACGTCAAAACAAGAAAGTTTGCTACAGAACCATCAGCAAAGAAGTAAATGCAACCTTGGAATTAGCTTTTACGTAAGGAGATTCCGTAACGTTTTCATCGCCTTCTCAAAAGCCATCAGAGGTGAAATATATCAAAAGCTTCTAAAATATCTTAAGAACAAAAGGGCATTTTTGCATACTTGTCAATGAGAAAAAGTTAATTATATACGAGATTGCCAACCGCCAGACCAAATGAGTTTGGCATGTGCCTATTAATTATGGTTCTGTGATGCAGAACACAACTACTGCTGTTGTTGAATATATAGCAAGTGATAAGATGTTTGATGCTTATTTTATCAAAGTTGGAATAAAATCTACACAGCGGAGTATTTATTTCGAATGACCTTGTGATGCCATAAATTTTTAGATGCTCGACTAACGTATTGAGCAAAACAATAATAGACACACTTGAAAGAGAAACTTCTCTTGTGTTCCGACGGAAATTCTAAGAAGTCTCTCTCCAAATCCGATTTTTGCGACTATTTGCTATTGTGCATGATAAAAAATGTAACGTAATCCACACAGTGAACTATCTGAAAGCCGCCACTCGAAAGAACATTCTGGAATGTAAATATACATAAAGTAAAGATAAGTTGTTTAAAGTCTCGCCAGAGAATATCCTAAATAATTGGGTCGAATAAGGATGCTATAAAGTAGTTATGCTTAATAGATGATCAGAATTGCATAGATAAGTGATACAAACCCATATATAGATATTTTGTTCTATTACTCACGGATTTTAAAAGGGCTGGAAAACTCCCATAATACTTGGGTGGCTCGATAGAATCACGGTTATATAACGTTGTATTTTCGATAAAAGGAAATAATCTGGTTAGCATACTCATATGTGTTTTGAAAATTATATTTTACCCGTTGAAAAAAGAATCTCTTATTTTTGTGGATTGCTTGAATGGTATTTTAATTAAATTGTTCAATTATCAAACAATTATTAAACGATTATTCTTAACAAGTAAGCCTGTTTAAATGATAATCTTTAAATCGCCTTTCTAATTTTTTCTCGATGTGGCTTCTGTAATATTTTTCATATTCTCGTTACGGTTTTGACAAATATCCTCGAGTCTTTTAATACTTTGGTTTTGAAATTGTTTTTAAACCATTGTCTGAGTAAAATGCGTTGTTTTCCTTGTAAGTTAATGTAAAAAAAAAACACGTATTAAAGCCCAACGCCAACTTACAAGTTAAATGACACTGTGCTGGACAAAAATATATGTGTAATAAATCTCAACACCAAACTCTTGGATTAAAGGAAACTGTGCTGGACAAAAAATACATGTATTAAAGCCCATCGCATACACCTGGTTTAATGATAGTGAGCGGGTAAACTTGATTTATTAGGAAGAGAGTCCTACAAGTTGTGTGTATAGTACTTGAACACGACCATGTTGTAGTGAGTTTTAGAAGCAGCTCCACGAAATCTTGCTCAATATACATGCAGTTCCCAAAAATATTCTCACAAAATGTTGATTTTCGTATTATGTAGAGAAAGAGTAAAAGGAAACTAATAACAGTGGTTGTAGTTAAAAGAGTACAAAATATTAAATACAGTTTTAGCAACATGTACCGAAATAATAGTTATATTAGCAGTATTAGCGGCGGAAACTGTAGTTATATTATTGGTATTATTAGTTTCAGTTTGAGTAGTATTAGTAGTAATATTATTATTATTATTATTAGTAGTAGTAGTAGTAGTAGTAGTAGTAGTAGTACTAGTAGTAGTAGTAGTATGACAACCAAGGGTAGCTGTTAACAAATCCCTTGAAGCAAACCTGCATTTTGTAGATTAGTGTAGGATTAGCTTAAACGCAATTATCATGTGTCTAGTAGATGGCAAACAGTTAATATCGATACTGCTTTATTCAACAGTTACTGTCATACTGTGGGCAAACTCTGAAACAATCAACGTGTATGTATAGAGATATATAGTAAAGAAGCATACAGACCCTATGCATGCCTAGTATATATTTTCTATTGAGAAAATTTTGGTTATATTGCCGTACATTAATAAATACAGTGTGGTCGCTAGAAAAGCGGCAAATTTAAAGGACAGCTTAGATTATTAATAAAATGTGTGATTTCTATTTTTTGAGTAGTTCTTTTGTTGCCGAGCTTTGATTTCTTGATTAAAACGCTGCATGTAAGTGCACGGACGGCATTTGGAGTATCTACGAGTATAATATAACATTTTTTTCTTGAAAAACTTTGTAAAATTTATTCTTTGTAAAAATAAATTGTGGCTTGACAAATTTCCTGAATTTCTTGCGACCACCCAATATTTATATATGAGTTAGCTTAGATTTTGGCCGAAGTATTTTATGTGAATACAAACAAAACTTGCAGATCAAGCAGTGGTTGCCCAATTCTACAGTAAACAATATTTATGAGCGCAGCTTGCAACTGGATTTTGTAAAAACACTTTTTAAAATGAAAATAGTAAAAGCAACAACAACTTCTGAAAAATTGTAAAATACTGTTTATATATATATATATATATATATATATATATATATATATATATTAACTTATGAAAATACATATGGGAACTAAGCTATAAAAGATATTCATCGTTTTATTTTCGTGAGAATTCGTCAGGCTTATGAATTGAGCACAGTTTAAGTAAATACTGAAAATGTACATCAAAAGTTATATTTTCTTGTATTAATTTTGGTGATGAAATAGTAAATATATATATATATATATATATATTAATTTGTAGGTTGGTTTAGGTTATTAATACCTGCTTAAATTATTCTTCAGCGAAATAAACGTTAACCTTTATACCCGAATTGGCCGGACGAAATATTTGATCATTCACCAGCTTAAGTGCGCGAGTAAGATTAGCAATCAATCGCTTGTGGTTACATGTTTGCTAAAGATATTACTAAGATTAAATAACATACATTCTGCTATGAGGACGCAAGAAGAGAGAGACAGGAGAAAGGGAAGCAGTGAAGCGTTTGTTTAATTTAGTCGCTTCTAGCATTACACTCACAGGCAGACCACGCCTGTGTTTGCTTAATTCTTAAACCTGTCCCCATAAATCTTTCGACATGACAGATTTACACAATCTTCCTCCAGATCTGGAAATCGTTCGACTCACATGTGATTGATGCTTTTGCGAAAGTTAACTTTGTACACTGCCTGCCGATCTGCGAGAGGAGATTGACTACTAAATGTTTTTGTTGTTGCTCCACTAGCTAAACTTCCTTCAAGTAAGGTCAGATTGTATAAAATTAATACTTGAAAGACTGCGATCGATAAGGAATAAAATATTAGAAGAAAAAAATATTTATCCGTGAAAGGTTATTTGCGTTCGATATTCGTGTATTATTTACATTATTTTTCGTTAGTTCCGGGTGTAAAATCTAGTATGAATTGCGTTTTCGTCAAATGGCACCCATGTCAGCAATATTACTCTGAAACGTCTATGTTTGAAACAGTAGTGTTGTTCGTTTATGATAGATGAATTTAAACTTACCAGTGAGAGAAGAATCTGATATACACCCGTCGTGAACTCTGGTACACTTTTCTTATCATAAACATATTTGGACGCTGATCTTTATATAAAAGATATTATAAATTTAAAATAAGAATTAATTACAAAATATAGAACGTTCACACACAAAAAAAAACACAGAGATATGTTACTTTCGCACACGTATGTGTAAAGAGAGGTGTATAGATACTTGCAGGCAGATTGATTGCCATATAGCTCGTTTTATTATTCCATGTTACATCCTGCGCGCTTGCTATCAATATTACCTTCGTCTTTAAACATCTTTAATATAATATTCGTCTGGTTTCACAGTGATTCGTTTAATAAGATTGCATCAGTTTGTAAGATGTACACAATATAATCTGCGTCTGGTGCGTATCATTGGAAATATAATTTAGGTTGGATTGTGACGGTTAAGTTTTCAATATTATGTATGCTACGTTTGCTTGAAAATTGTATTTCGAATTTTATTTACAGCTGTCATGGTTCATCGTTAGAAAGAAAGTAGGAATTTTGCTATCAATTTATCTGCCATCCATCCCAAAAGAAAGCTTCCATTGTTTTCGGAATCACGACAGACCTAATACTTTAAACTGCCGAACTCGATCTTTGGACTCTAAACTGTAGACTGGCTTGAAAAATTCGTGTGCGTCCCTTTTATTTTAAAATACTTGTGTGGGGCGGTGGTCTGCGTAATTGCCACACAAAACAATAAGCTTGAAGTTGTTCTCACGGCGCCAGAGAATGCAAATCTGCTTGGTTGACAATTTACGTTTATCTCTTCATTTGACATAGAATAACACCCTCTCATACAATTAATGCGGAGAGTGGTCACGCTTGATGATCTAAAAAAAATCACACGTTCCAGTCTCCGTGATCTCATCAAATATCTACACACTTCGAACGCGTGTAGGCCTGAACTGATACAATCAATTGTACTACTGTTGTCTCAACCTCGCTATCCTGGTTGATAGGACAATTGCTTATGTGACACCATTTTCTAAGAGTTGTGTTGACGGAAGTAACACATTCAATTATCTCCTTAAAAATACTCTCAACCTTTTTGACTAAATATTTGAGCCGTTAAGAAAACAAGCACTTGTCTATCAACTCAGAGATACTGAATTTAGGCACGCATAATTTACTGCTGATATTGTAACTCTAGTCTCTGAAAATATATACGACACGGTGGGTAAGGGAGTGATGTCTAAGCAACTACCTCTAGATATATCTCCGTGCGTTGTCAGAGAATGACCTGATAGTCTTTTCATAAAAAAATCAAATCATATCCTATTATTTGACGAATACTTTATGAGATTAATTCCTTCCTTAATATGGGAAGTACTGATATTGTCTCTGATTGTTTTACATTGAAACAATAAAATGGTGTTACAATTATCGTTGCTAAACATGCACTAGTGTTCATACTCATAAATATCCTCCCTGATAAAACTTTCTCAGAGGTGTGCATATTTGCAGATTATACTCCACTCTATAAGAAAGGGTATTAGAAAACGAAAGAACGCATCTTAAGTAAATGGCTGCATCGGAAATGAAGCATAAATAGATGGTAGTTTTCAATGCAGTGAAAACTAAGCTTCTTGTTTTTATAATTAATAGAAATCTTCTTAGCTACTGATAAACATAGCTAATGATACCCTCCGTAAAAGCTAGTCGTTTAAATAATTTGGCTTGACGTAAAAGGCAACATGAATTAAAACAGCTACATTTAGAAAATAGCCAAGACTGCACCGAGTAAGTTGTACTCTTCCTGTTGTGTTTTGAATTACTTACACTGAAAGGGTTCTGTATATCTACAAGATCATCATTCGTGTATGTATTGTTGCAACATCTGTGATGGTGAATCTGCTGCTAGTCTCTCAATCCTAAACAAGTTTACAAAGTCGGCACGTATTTTGTCTTTGTCTATCAGTCACATCCATCCCTTTGTTATCGCTGAAATGTTACCCTCTGTGTTTGTTATGGAAGTTATTTTCTGGACTATTGTCAAAGCATCTGCACTTTCTTAATCTTACTACTCCCTACTAAATGAGAAGCAGCAACATATTACAGTAACAATGTAAATATCCCTAAATGCTATAACGTATTGTATTCAATTATTTTTTTCTTTTTAACTGTTAGAATTTGAAATTCCCGCCAGGGTCCTTGATCACCTGATCGTAATGATATGCAGGGTGTCCTATATAATGTAAACATGTATTTCGCTTGCCTGCGTAATATCCGTTTTTTTTTATTATATCCCAAGTAGCAGCTCGTTACATAAAGTTGCTTGAGTGAAGGGAAATAACAGTAAAAAAAGTGAAGCATGCATGGTTTTGCCGTACACAATTAACCAATCATAAAAAGTAACTAAGTTAAGCATTTGCCTCCGCCATTCAGCCCCAAATGTCCCTAGGGGGGCCTCAAATCATGGAGAAAATTAACAAATGGTGCAATTTTATGGCATTAACATATGTAAATTGAGATCTGCATCATGCAAAAAAAAGAAATGACTAACTCCATCATTTCCTCCACCCCCCCACATTTAGCCGCAAAATTCCCAAGGCCTTAACATATTTAAATTTGAGATCAGCACCATGAAAAATGCTAAATACACATACACAGAAAATTTGGGACCAATATGGGAAAATAGTCCCACAAATGAGGTATTTTAGTAGCCCTAAAATAGCCCCTCTATAGACAACGCGAAATATAGACAAAAAAGTATATAGAAATCAGTTAGTTACAACGTTTTAGAAAGTTTTATAAAATCCAACCCATCAATTCATTTTTAATAAGCACACATAGGTCAATTTTAACTATTAAAACCCGAAAGTCACCCTTAGGGAAGGAACTGGAGTTTTCCTGGAATATACGTTATGTTACTTTTTTTTACTCCTACCATGTTTGATGTTTGTACAAAATTTTAAACTATTCCAAGGCAAGATATTGAGAAAAGTGCAGACAGACAAATTGACGAACGGACAAACGCGAATTTTCAGGTCTGCCCTCAAGTGTGAGGGGTAATAAAAAGGAAAACATATGTTCTGTATTTGTTCCCAATGCCTTTTAAATCTATTATTAATACTTGAAACATTTTGTCTTTTTCTCTCTTACCATCCCTCTCTGTCCCGCTCAAACCAAGTCTATCGACCTGTTCTACAAATACCAAAACTTCAACATGACAAATCTCCAAAAACAAAACACGAATAAACCTAGAACCCCATCCTCCAACGTAGACCCCTACTACCAGGTCTGCTTCCGGGTTGCACTAGATTACGCCACTGCATTTATATTTGCCCTCTATCGCCCCCACAACAGTGGGGTTTCTATCTTTAAGAAAATATCTGCGAAAATTGATCACATTCTGCTTGCTCATCCTTCGGATAGCATTGCAATTTGCATGTGACTTCAATGTCCATAATAAATAAATAAGACCGATGGCGAGCAGAGGTTCTGTCATGATTTTGCCACTGCCTATGAGCTCACTCAGATTCTTCACGAACCCATACGTGTGCCCGACACTACCGGTCAGTATGCAAGCGTTCTAGACCTTTTCCTCACAACATCCCCTGAACTGTGTTTATGTTCCGTTCTATCTCCTCTGTGATCCTCTGACCACTCCGTCGTAACAGTTAAGATAAAAATGAAATGTTATAAGTCTTCAGATGTACCTCTCAACCGTACTGTATATCGATACTCTATGGCTGACTGGGACAGCTTCCGTACATTCATATTGGACCTACCTCTGCATTCCATGTTTAAAAAGGATGTATCCACTATAGTATCAGACCTGACCGAATGGTCAATTGTAGGCATAGACCGATTGATACCATCTAAAAAGTTCCAACAAAAACCTAACAGCCAGCCATGGTTCTCCTCAGAATGTGCTGCTACCATCGCGCACAGAAATAACTTATTCATATCTACCAACGTAATAGATGTACTGAGACTAAAGCTGCTTTCCGGACGGCAAGCAACTACTGTAACTGTAAAAGAGTAATAACAAATGCAAGAGAGCTATATGCTCAGTCCGTTAAATTCAAAGTAGCTGAGCAGCAGCTTTGTTCCCACCAGTTTTAGTAAATTACAAACACGATCCTGAACAGAAGCGTGCGTTCTATCCTAACCATCATCAATGGACCTGAGGTCATCTCGTCAGTATCAGACAAGGCCCAACTATTTGCCAATAACTTTGCAGCTAATTCTCCTCTATGCGATGAAAGCCATCCTCTCCCTGTATTTCCTCCTATAACAGACAACACACTATGTAACATACAAATATCTGCGCGTGAGGTCGGGAAGCTAACTAAGAACCTTGATTCCAGTAAAGTAACTGGCCTTGACGGCATGCCAGTTATAGTGCTTAAAAAGCTTCAACCAGAATTTGCCCCCATACTTAAAAAATTGTTTAAACGTTTACTTTCGGAGAAGTGTTTTTCAACACGCTGAACAATCTCATCAGTATGCCCTTTATTTAAGAATTCAGGTGAAAAGTCATCTCCATCTCAGTACAGACCAATAAGTCTCCTGTGCGTCATGAGTAAGCTGCTGGAATCCATATTAAATAAGGAAGTAGTCAACCACTTCGGCTGAAACAACATTCTAAGAGACATGCAATATGGTTTCCACTCCGCATGATCTACAGCAGATGTGCTAACGGTTATATCTCATAGGATTAGTGAATCTCTTATTTCCGAGGGAAGATGCCCTTGACATATCGAAGGCCTTTGATAAGGTATGGGATAAGGGCCTACTTCACAAGATTTCCAGCTACAGTATCACTGGTAATATTTTCTCAATCATTAACTTCTCTCCGATAGGTTCATAAGAGTAGGGGTTGATGGGCAGAAACCAGAGACACACAGTATTAATGCCGGTGTACCTCAGGGGTCCATCCTGGGCTCAACTCTCTTCCTGATCTGCATCAATGATCTCCCAAACCACATACTTAAAGCAGTCGTTGATATCTATGCTGACGACACGACTATCTATGGCTACACATCAAAGGCCGTAAATGACAAGGTTCTCTCTAATTCTTTCTCTTCTGATCTTGAGCGCGTGGTATATTGGTGGAACAAATATCTGATTTCTTTTGTGCATCCAAAACCAAGCTTCTAGCTTTCCATAATCAAACTCTGATCCCCATCTGGCATCAATTGAAATGGACGGTTCTCATCTTTGGGAGGCTCCATGTTTTGACAAGCTTTTGAGGTTGACCTTTACTCCTGATCTGAAATGGAACACGTGCATCAGGTCTGTTGCACAGGACGCTGAGAAAATGGTGGGATCCGTCTTTCGATCCAGAAGATATCTCACTACTGATGCAATTATCTATCTCTATAAAAGCAAACTACACCCAAGGATGGAGTACTTCGTCCAGATATGGACAGGGGCTGCTAAAATAGCCTATCCTGCCTTGACAGAGTACAAAACAGACTTCGTAACTTAGTAAAATATGCCCTTTTGTCTTCCCTGCAGCCTCTTTCCCACAGAAGAGACTTTGCGAGCCCGTCTTTGTTTTATCTTTATATCCATGACAGGTGCTCGTCTGAGCTCCAATCTCTCGTATCCCCTCGCCAATCTTTCACGAGAAACACCCGTCTGGCTAAAACTACTGTCAATAATTTTCCCCACTCTTTATCTGTGCCTAAATCCAAACGTAGATTTCATTAGCAGAGCTCTTTCTCGGAAGTGCATGACTGTGGAACTCTCTTTCGTTTGCCTGTTTCCCACATGACTACAACTTGAATGTCTTCAAGCCCAACATAAACAAATTCCTGACTAACCGCCCTCTGAAGCAATCTCCAATACTACTGATTACTACAAGACTATCTCATTGACTACTGTACACGCACTAACCCTTGTCATTGAGTGGCCTCTGTGCCTTGATAAATGGTGACCTTCATGTAAAAAAAAAATGTATAATTATTATACCGTGATGGAAAATTGTTATATAATCTAGTACGTAATATTAATTTTGCCTCTTTTATAATGTGTGTGTTTACAATTGGACATGTATGAACAGGTGATATTTTCGTAAAGGATACGCTCTATTTAAATCAGCATGCAAACATAAACCTGGCTCAGGTTACATGCACTTTAAGAAATTACAGTTGGATGACCAGATTTTATCGCAACTTGTTTGCTTGAAATGTGATCTACATTCTAATTATAATTATTGATCGCATTTTGTGTTAAAAATACACTACTTCCCGATATAAGAGATTTTCATGCAATAAAAATATAATGTTTATAAGCTGTTTTCATAAATCAGGTAAATGTTACATATACTACCGAATACATACAATATATATCTGTAGAAGTTTAACCCGTTCTAGCATTATTTTACAAATGTTTCCCCTATAGTTTCCTGCAATACTATTTCATTTGTTAAAATATATACTCTGTTATACGCAACCCACCTATTTTAGAACATATATTAAAGACTGAACATGCACAAAATCTGATAAAGAGTCTGCTTTATAGGGATTCAGATGCATAGTGATTATCTACTTCTTTAAGATTGCAAAAACATCACTCCTTATAATCAAGTATTTAATTAAGGAATAACGTTAATGATTATAAAAATATAGAAACAAATTTGAACGAAAATAAGACATATAAGCATGTGTTTCCATTAGGCATATTATCTATTCTATCATTATGTATGTGCATCTACATGTCAACAAACAACATTGACTCAAAACAACGAACAGCTACTTGTATCTCAAATATGTGTCTCGCTCACCAATAATTAAAAGGCAACAAAATATTATTTCAGTACAGTATTTCAGAGATACCATTAAAGGATTTCTGTGCAAATTATGTTTCAATGAGACGTTAATAAAGTTAAATGCATATACCCTGAACTTAAGAGATGTATGCGCCGATAAAGTATGCATAGTAGACATCAGATACACTTAAATTTAGAATGACTATAAAACATCGAAAAATCTCAATTCTAAATAAAACAGAAAACACAGAAACGTATACCTATTGTAAGCCACAAGCAAGTAAATACATAAATAAATACATAAATTATGTTAGCCTATAGATTAGTTAAACTCAAAGGTTTGGAAAGATAGAAATTGGTGCGCCAAAAAAAAATTAAGACTAAAAAAAGCTATCAGACAAGCAAGTTTAAATGAATTTGATCATTGTCCAATGAAAAAAAATATCGAAATGTTGTATAAACATACAAAAATAAGTTCTTAATAAAACTGCAGTATATATATCATATCAATTAGCACGAACATGCACTTACAACATGTTTTCTGGAGGAATACCACTCGATTACCGATATTTTTGATTAAGCCTAGAAATGATTTAAACTATATATATATATATATATATATATATATATATATATATATATATATATATATATATATATATATATATATATATATATATATATGTATATATTATTTTAGATACAAATAGTTGCACGTTGTTTTGGAGTCAATGTTATAAATATATATATATATATATATATATATATATATATATATATATATATATATATATACTAATTAAGCCCGACTTTGCTCGGTTCCGATGTACTGTTCATAACTTTATGTGAATATATATATATATATATATATATATATATATATATATATATATATTAAAAAAAATTTTAATCAATTCCCAGGTAACCCAAATCTAACATATAAAGTATTTTGAACCAACACATTGGCGAAAGAGGTTTGGTAGAGTCTACAAATATAAAATCTTCCAACTTTTTCCCATTTGGAAGGTACATTTTCGGCCAAAAATGGACTAATAAGCTAGCTGCATATCTGAATATACTTACTAAAAAGTTTGAAGTTTTTAGTCTTAAAATTGGCTGAATAGTATATTAGAGACCGCAAACGTCAATTTCTTATAATAGTGAATCCCTGGAAGCAAACAGTTCAGCCAAAAACCAATTTAAAATTTGCCCTAATACTAACTACACTTTATTTAAAATTTCAAATGTTTAGACTATAAATTGGCTGAGTAATATAGAAGAGGCCGAAGGGGTAAATATTGTAAAAAATGGAACCTAATTTTAA
>NC_136491.1:87023532-87083532 GCF_053919585.1 Euprymna scolopes
TATATATATATATATATATATATATATATATATATATATATATATATATATAGAGAGAGAGAGAGAGAGAGAGAGAGAGAAAGCGAGAGAGAGAGAAGCAAATGTAGGGGAACATCCACATTCATATATATACACATGCACACAAACATACATACACCCACTCATATATATATATATATATATATATATATATATATATATATATATATATGTATGTATATATAGACACATATACACACGCGCATACATTCACCCGCCCATATATATATATATATATATATATATATATATATATATATATATATATATATATATATATATATATATATATATACACCCATTCATACACACACGCACCTACAATCACACACCCGTACATATACATACACACATACACACATACACCACATACAGATTGGTTAAAGGTTTCTTTGTGTTTCCTTATCAAACACATATGCATACATGTACTCAGTCACCCAAATATAAGTACACGCACACACACACATACAAGATGAAGAATAGATAACAGATGGTATATATACACACACGCATATACGATCAACCACACACGCGCAATGGAAAAAGTTCCAAAATGAGAAAAAGCATGTTGTCCATGTGAACACACAGTCAGTGTGTAGCTGTAAGGCACAAAATTGTAAAGATTGTTCCCTGTGCTTTGATGATGGTTATTGCAAATGACAATAAAATTGGAAAGTGCAATTTCCTAAAATGTAATGATGTATCCGGTGGAATCATAGGAATGCATGGAATGAAAATATATTCCTCTGTGAAAGGTCCTGTTAAGATTGTTGTTTCTATGATATTGTTTGTTATTTTTTTTACTGCAAGCTATGTGCCAGTGCAAGTGTTGTTTGTTGCATTTTGTGATTCTTTTTGTTGTGTCTTGATTGAGTTTGGATGAAGTAAGAATGCGTCTTAGTTTTTGGGGTTGGCGTTTGCTTTTTATTTTGTTTGTTGTTTTAAGGAAGTTGTTTAGTTTGCTGTTTTGGTTAAGTAGGACGAGGTTTTTCGTTATCTCTATGAAAATTTATGGGTTGTTTGTGTTGTGTGGTGAGACGTATGTTGGGATTTGTTCATTGTTTCTTTCTTTAGGTGTTCTCCAATCTTCTACTGGTATATTAATCGCAAGTTGAATCCCTTTGTCTATAAGTTGTGGTTGGTAATTTATTTCTTGGATTCCTTCGTAGTTCCTTGAGTCGGATTGCCCGAAGTTATTTTCCCGTGATTATGGTGCAGATTCTACCTGGTAGGGTGTATGGAATGGTTTCTATGAAGCTTTTAGGATGGTAACTTTTAAAGTTTACGTATTGTTGGGTGTCTCGACGTTTGCGGTTCATGTCTGTGATAATGTTATTGTCTTTAATTTTTATCAATATTTCTAAGAAGGGTGATGATGTAGAGCTTTGTTCTAGGGTGAATCATATTTTGGGATGTATGTTTTGGAGTATGATGTGTAAGTTTGTGATGTCCCCTTTCACGTGGGTTTCCACAGGATGAAGCAGTCATCAAGGTATCTTTTCCAGGCTTCTATAAACAGTTTTTTCGTGATGTGGCCAAATTTTTGTTCTATCCTTGTATATCAGAGTTCTTCTAGGTGGGCTAGTGTAAGCGTTGCGTATGTTGGTGCCATTTTCGTTCTCATTGCTGTATATAGAGTTTTCAATGTAGTTGCCATTGTTGAATTCGAAGCAATTATTATTTAGGATTATGTCTATGCTATCGGTGATGAATTGATTTATGAATCTAGGGTTTAGTGTTTGTGCGTGCCTGTTGATCCAAAATGGTATGGCTTCTTGTCCTAATTCATGGGGTAAGTTACTATATTAACCCCAAACGTCAAATGTAACTAATATTCCCCGATTCTACTGTATGTGGTGAGGTAGTAAGAAGTGAATATCGCCCCTTACGTAGATCTTAACATATTGCGAATGTCGTTCCTTATGAAGCTCTTAAAATATTTTTTATATATTTATATTTTTATATTTTTTATTTATTTATTCATTTAATTTTATGTTTTATTTTTGGAATTTTTTATATGGGTGGGTGCAGATATACGTGTGGGTATATGTATATATATATATATATATATATATATATATGCATATATATATATATATATATATATATATATATATGTATATGCTCCTGCATGTATTTCTGTGTTTGTACGTGCATATGTGTGTATGTGCCTACAGACGTTTGCGTGCGTATGTGTGTGTAAATATACACATATATGTATGTATATACATATGTGGTTCTGTGTGTATGTATATGTGTGTGTATATATAAAAAAGAAAGAGAGTCATAAAACATAAAAACACTTCACCAAATAGGTGAAAAGTCCCCCCATTGTACTTCATTCTGGTTGGACTCTACAACACAGTGAATATTGGAGACATAAAATCTGACACTGACATTTCTCTGAAAAACATATTTAGTGTTATCATATGAAACAAGGTCTCCAGAATAACATTTCAAACTCTCACTTAAAAAAACACCTTTATATAAAATATCTGAAGAGAGCTTAATAAGGCTTGAAACGCGTTATATACAATATTTTAAAATAAAAAAAATGATAAAAAGCTGAAAACCGCACAATTGTTGATGGCTACACTCTTTTGAATATACATTTTTTCTCTCGTTGGAACTACACCACTTAAAATGTATGTATGTATGTATGTATATATATATATATATATATATATATATATATATATGTGTGTGTGTGTGTGTGATTATTACATTATTGCAAGCCTTCTTTAAGTAGTACTAGGCCTTTAAAAATCTGTACTATTATATAAAGGCCACTATCTATATAACTAAAAAAAAGATTAGGGTAATAGTCCGCAATAAACAAAAATGTATAAATAATACTCATCTCAATAATGAACTCCAATTAAATAATATATACAATACGGTACGGACCCGACCGTGGAAGATCAGATTATAATAAACTTGAATTCATAAGACCCAAAGAATTCAACCTTGATCGCCTCTTCGGGTCCGTGACATTGTAGATAGAGACATTGAATCACTACGGTTCCGGTTGAGAATTGTCTTAAGAGACCGGTTCCAATTCAAGCCAAACCGGCCAGGGGATTATTAGACCAAAACTTGGTGAGACAATAACTCTTACGAGAGGCAGAAATTGCAATGGATGCAGTCAGAAGATTCAGAGTTCCTATTTCGTCGCGGTTACCACCTGATGAAGCCAGATTAATAGTTGGCCTAAACGTCAGGAAACATCTAGGAAATAGATAAGGATAATAGTCCGCAATAAAAAAAAATAATAACTAAGAGTCATCTCAATAATTAATCAATTATACATACTCATTTGTCAAACAAGAATTGCTTTGTAATTATTTATAATTTAACTAAGAGTCTTCATATATATATATACATATATATATATATATACATATATATATATATATATATATATATATATATATATATATATATATATCGATATTTTTTGTGACCGAGAGCGGAGGTCTGCTTTAAATATGAAAAATTACAATCGAAATATTAAATACGAAAAGTAACATGGTTTTTCATGCTTGAAAAACCTCATACCCTTTAAATCACTATCCTAGAGAATACGTGGTCATTTAACATTATATATATATATATATATATATATATATATATATATATATATATATAATATGATATAATAATAAACCTTCCTAGGAGGTATATATATATATATATATATATATATATATATATATATATATACATATATATATATATATATATATATTTGCAAGGTACAAACGCTTACCATACTATAAATTTCCAGTGTTTTTCAAGTCTTTCATTTTCATTTCGATACTTTCTTATGACAAAGAGCGAGGGGACGCTTGAAATATGAAGAATAAATATTAAATAGGAAATATAACATCGTATTGATGCTTCAAATAAACCCTCATTACCTTTTAATCACTGTTTTAGCAGCATATGTTGACTTGAACATATTATATATATAAGTGTGTGCGTGTGTTCGCGCGCGCGTGTGTGTGTGTGTGTGTGTCATATGTTGTTGTTTATGTGATCTTTTAAGAGTCTGTTTCATGACGGAATTATAATTCTCAAAAAGAATTAACCGGTAGGTTGCTTTTCGTTTGCAGAGTTGAAAAATCATCTGTGGTCGTTTTTAAGATTTTTTTGTCGATGCCTCGAACACAACAGAAAAATGCGAAGTGAAATGTTGCGTATCGATCAATTCAACAAATGCTTTCACGTGCAGATGCCCTCTATTACTGATTTCTCGGAGTATTTTCGGCGAAACACAAAGAAAGCGTATTTAAAGTGAATAAAAATTGCCTTTAAGTCTTGTCTATATACATGGGCGTCTTCTGCGTTGTATTGCAGTGTTCGATCTCTAGGGGTGTTTCAAGTATTTTGAAAAATCTTGCTTCATGTACGTGTCAGGACTATAGCAAGCAGTTTACTGTTCTGATTACATCTAGTTATTAAGTCAAAGATGAAGGTCATATTTGCTGCGGCTTTTCATAAGTTCATCTACATAGGTATTGTGCACACCAAGTTGGGGTTCGCCACCATACCGCGCATCAGCATTATTGCGCCATAACCCGTCTTTGTGAAATTGAATCAGATCACTCTTCTCCACCACCATTGCCTCAACTAATCTTGATGAAATGTGGCATGATAATGGTCCCTAACATAGTATCAACTGTGATATAACATGTAAATATTTTAAAACTTTTAGAGGTATTTGCTCTTACAGCATCCACCTACTGCAAGTGTACAGAAAAGTCTCACGTGGAACGTGGGTATCTTAGCTAGTTTTATTATGAATACGTCTCTAGATTTTAAGAAATACGTGAATATCGTGCAGCAATCCACCAGCCAATATCAAAAAACAATATTGTATAAATTGAGAATTGTCTCAATTTTGTCGACAGTGAATGAAGCGATAGACAGAACCAATTTTACGAGAAACCGACAAAACAATATGTCTAATATATCAAACGCAAAGAAATATTAGAGTGGTCGGAACACAAAGAAGCTGAAAAATGATTTCTTCTCTAGAAATTAATAATGCATGAATTCCTCTAAACCAGAAAACCTTCATGACAGACCTTGTAAACGTTCTTACTTGCTAAGATATTGACGTCATCATTTTGCCATTGACAATAAATAGTTTTGCGCGAAAAAAATCTTCCATTTTAACATGTTACTGTAAATTCTGCAGTGATTTAATAATTTATATTAGCGAGGTTAATACTTTCATTTGTCGATGGTTTATAACTTCTGTAGCTCTGTCCGCGAAATCTATTTCCTCATTTTAATTTCATATTTATAATGTAATGTAAATTATAGACGAAAGTATTTAATATCTTCGTCGTGCTTTTTTGCTAAGCATTAAAAACATACCTGCGGCATAAACTTGACCGAGACTGATTCGATGAAAGATTATGTTTTATATTTCTACTAGCAAGGTACCTGTGGTTGCCCGGATGTGTAGAGGTGGTATAGTAAGCATAGGCACATTAAAAAGAAAACATCCGGATTTGCCTGGGTGTGTCAAGTAAACAAATAAAAATCAAAGCAGCAACTGGGTAGAGAGATGTGTTGAAAAAAAATCAAACAAAAAGTGGTAGTAGGCAGACAAGTTCGAACCCATAACGCAAATGAGGAAAAAACAACCTTGACTTCTTAATCGAGTTCTCCCTCGCGCGTCCGAAAGTTGAGAATGCCAGATTAAGCACAATCAGTCAAAAAGAAAAGATGACTTACAAAACTGGCGACCCAAAAAACAATCCCTCCTTGTAGAGAACTACCCGGTTGAGGGTGAGGAAATAAATGTTTTGGCTCAATTCTTCGTTATTGGTCGTCCGAAGGATTGATGTTCAAAACGATACCATATTGGTCACGTTTAGTCGTGCCTATCGGAAGTTTTTGGCAGATATACAAACATACACACATACACAGACATAATTTATTTTATATATTACATCCCTGCATTCAGCCATATATTCTTTTATTTAGAAACAAACTATCGGGCTACCCGGCGTTGCCCGGGTCTTTGGAGATGTGTATGTAGGGGTGATCCTGTTTAGATATTATAAAAAAAAACACAATGTTTAAAAATTGGAAAAACCATAGCAAAAGGCCACCATTCGCCCATGTATGGAGTATTGCTGTCATATTTGGGCTGGTGCATCTGCTACGAGTCTCTCGCTCCTAGACAAGGTTCAAAAGAGAGTCGGTAATCAGCTAGGTTCTGAACGGTCATCTAAACTTCAGCCTCTGTCCCATCGATGAAATGTTGTATCCCTCTGCCTGTTCTACAAGTACTTTAATGATGAATGCTCTGACAAATTGAAAGCACTTGTGCCCCCTACATGTAAATACCCTCGACAAATCTGACAAGCAGAAAAAACCCACTCCGTCACGGTAGAGATCCCTAGATGTAAGAGAGCTTTTTACTCCAGTAGTTTCTTCTCCAGAACCGCTAGAGTTTGGAATCCCTGCTTCCTCAACTGTACTAACACGCAGAAGATCGAGTGTAGCGTAAGCCAACATCTTGCGACCCAACTCCCTACACAGTACCCATGATGATTAGGTACCTGATAGTAACGCCCTACAGCAAAGTGGCACTGTGCCTTGCTTGGGGCTAACATGCAATAAAAAATAAAAATAGCGAACAAACGTAAAAAAAAAGCAACAACAAAAATGGCATAAATAACCCTGTTTAAACCTGCAATCTTAAAATATCAATTGATGACCGCGTATTTGGAGGTGCGTGTCTAGGTCAGGTGAAGTAAAGAATAAGCGAAGTAAAAAAAAAACGTTGCCCGGTTGTTTGGAGATGTAAAAGCGGGAAACGTAGGAAGATAGAATCGAACCTGAAGCATCGAGGCTAAGGCAGAAAAAGTATGACACGTTACTCCTTACGCCAAAGCGACATACAACTGAAAACGGATAAAATTAAACCTTTAAGATCACTTGCAGGTGGTTTAAACTAACGTCTATTCGCAGGAGGAGAGAAAATGGAGGAACGATTTTTTCGCAATGTCCTTGAAGAAAAAAGGTCCAGTTTAGGGTGAAGGAATGAATGCTTTTAGCCAATTTTTCGATTGTTGTCGTCCAAGATATCGAGCTTCAGAACGATAGCTAACTCGTGAAAATTCGTCGCTTCTGTCCAGAGTTTTTGCGAGACATAGTATCACACACAATCACACACACAAGTACACACATTTTGGTTTTTATATATATACTAGCTAGGGGTATCCGGCGTTGCCCGGGTGTTTAAAGGTGTGTGTGCTCGGGCGCGATTGGGGGGTGTTAATCAAAACATAATAATAAGGGAAGTAAATATTAAAAAAAAACACACACAACGTAAGACAAACGAACGATGTTAAATATAAAAATAGGAAAAAAAATGAAAACAGAAAAACCAACGTTAAATCATCTTTAAAAAATCTAACCCCCCCCCAAAAAAAACACGTGAAAAATGACTTCGGGGGGTACCAGCCGTTGCCCAGGGGTTTTGGGGTGTGTGTGGTCGGGCGGGGGTTACGGGTGTGAATGAAAACCTAAGAATAAGCCAAGTAAATAAAAACTAACGTAAGTCAAACACGAAACAGAAAAACGAACGTTACGTGAAAAATGGCTTGAATAACTCTGTTTCTATATAAAAATTGAAAAAAAAAACACATCTGACATTATGATTCGAACCCAAAACTTGTAGATAATGAGGCCACGCTCTAAGCAACTGAGCTAAGACGATGTCGACAGAATTGAGTCGCTTTTTCAAATATTTCATCTAAATCAGGTTGCGACGTCGTTTGCGCATGCCTAGAACCGAACTCCTCATGAGAGAACGGTTTTTGCTGAATCCCCCCGTGTAGAAAACTGCTGATTTCAGGGTGAAGAAATCAACGTTTTTGGCCAAGTTTGGAAGTTTGAAATGATACCGATCTGGCGAAAATCCGTGCCCCGTGTCGAATGTTTTTGCTAGACATACGACCACACATACATACATACATACAGACACACACACATACTTACAAACACACATTTTCGCTTTTTATGTATATAGATATAGATTACGCTTACTGAGTTATAGTACATGAAAATGCGTTTATTCCATCTATTGGCAATATTTTTTAAATTACAAAAAATTAGGCGTATATCTATTGAGACATTTTGATATCCCACAAGACAAAGCACCTGTTAAACTTTAGGGATTTCATGTTATGTGGGCATTATAATATTTTAAATAGGTAACCAAAATATAAAATAAATATTACCCAAGTAAACTCAGAGGGAAACAAGTTTTTCATCAAAAAGTGACCGTACGAAATAATCAAAATATACAATGTATATATTTAATAAAATCTAAATCTGAATTTTTCACTTTAATGCTTTTTTTTTACAGTTTTAACTACGTTTAACGGATTCTAATAATAATCCCCGTGCATATATATATATATATATATATATATATATATATATATATATATATATATATATATATATATATATATATATATACATAAAAATAATTAAACTCCTTATTTCATAAACACTGTCCCATTAGACATGGACACCTGTGCAAATAATTTACTACGTATCACATTTCAGGAATAATGGTTATATATAGCAAGGTGTAAAGGATAAATTAGTAGTAATTTTAATCTGTAATTTAGATTTGTTTAAGGAGCTTGATTATTCTGAAATGTAAGTTGCTGTACTCTCAGAAATTTAGTGTTTCAAACTAACTACGTAAATATTCTAACGGTGAGTGCCGGTTACACCATAACAATAGAAAAGTTATTGCTGAATATTTGAGCGGCGAGTATAAAATGAATGACAATATAATAGACACCGTCTATGTTCCTGTTTTATCGTGCTATAATGAATTCAACGGATCACTAAAAAAATCCAATGGAAGGCTCACAATCAAAGAAGTGAAAACATCGGCATCAAAAAAGTTTCCCCGTTCTTTGAAACGGTCCATTGCAGCAAACCAATCACAGCTAATAACTGAACTAGCTAAAAGGTCATATATGACAAAAGTGGCCATTACTTATTCAGTACGGAAATATCTTGGAATAAACTAAGACTATTTGTTACTAGAGAAGTTACCTGCTGCTCAATCAGCTGAAATACTATGGTGGTTCCATACGCATTTTTGTGGACGAGAAAAAATCGTGGTAGACGAAGTCTCCAACCAAAGAAACATTAGAGTTCTCGCCAATTACACTTTAGATCATTATCCACTCAGGAAAAGTAAACGCCCTGCTTCTATTATCGTGTTTGCAGTTATTCCTAGCGATGGGAAATCCATGCCTCCTCACTTCATTAATGTGACCTGAAGATCAATACGTTTAATATGTGAATGTCCTGGATGAAGATTCCTTCTCCTGTATAAAGAAACATGATCCCAAGAATGCAATGCTCATCCAGGCTCTGCATCTGCATATGGGTCTAAAACGATGTAGAACGTCTCGAAGAGAAGTGGTCCTTTTTGTATTCTACAATATTGGCCTCCTTCTTTGCAAGATTTAAACTCGTGCGACTTTTGATTATGTGGCGATTTTGAGAAGGTTGCTCGCCCTCATAACAGTATGACCTCCGTGAAGACTTCTATATGGTGCACATTCGCTTCAAGATAGAATCAGGTGTCAAGGCCTTACATGTACTTAGGATTCGCGTCCAGTATGTTGTGGGCGCAGAAGGTAGCTGAATAGAAGAAAATATATGTATTTGCTTGTTTTTAATAAGGCAGTTACGTAACATACACCTCCATGTTACTGTCCCTTTTATTTTGCGTGGAAGTTTGAGATATCACACTACTATTTTATCGTTTTAATCTTATAATTTCTTTCTACCTTTCCCATTTCACAAGTCATATAGCCAGCGGTATTTTTCGTCTATTAAGTGACTATCTACTCTATTTTCTCCATACATACTTTGCATTATCAAAGATATATTATGTAGCAAAAATAAATTATTTACTCTAAATACATGCTTAAAACAGTTCTACTTATGAATTAACAAAACTAAATTTGGACATATGAGCTTCTACATTTAACAATAATCGTATAAAAAGTTGTATTCTCCCTTTTTTATCAGAAGGAAAATCAGGTTGTCTGTAGTGAACATGTGTATATTTAAATTCAATAAAACGTATGCAAAAAAGGATATCTGATTTTTAATAAAAAATTATTTATCTTAAAAAAAATGGTCTTAATTTAGAATAACAAATGAAAATTTACGGAGAAATTTATATTTTAAATCTGGTAAATTACAACTGTCACTGACACATTCATAAGTAAATCATATGCTGTTATACTTAGATAATTGTTTGAATTTTAAGAAAGTGCAAACAAGACATACATGAAAATAATTACCGTCTGTTTATTGTCAATAATAAATTCATAAAGCTCCTTAGTTCATAGGGGTTGTATGCTACCTTGTTAGGATACACTGTAACAATCTTTTTCTTTTCATAAGAAAAATAGCTTAAAAATACATTGTTATATGAACGTTTTGTTCATCACACATTTTGTGTGATGGCAAATGACATATGTTTTTTTAATATAAACAGACGGAACTGGAGAATGTCAAATTCTAACAGATTTAAATTAAGGTTGTTGTTTTGTTGTTTTTGTTGTAAGACCTATCAAGCTTCTTTTAGGTTCTTTAATGCCGAATCCAGTCATTTTGAAGAAAAAGTTTAATAGAATACACTTGTCTTTTTTTTAAGTCAGTTTCTGTTGAACTCATATTTGGGACCCTAACAGGTACTATCACTCCAAGTCAGAGTGGACCTGGGAGCAATGAGAATTAAGGTGAAGTTCCACACTCCTCAAAACAACAACCTCGGGACTCACCATCGGATATAGTTTAAGGTCATAACACGGCTTTTAAATGAAGACAGTCCAATAAGTATCACATACATTAAATATGCAATTAATGTAAGTAACAAGAAAAATAAGTAAAATATGAAGATCAGAATAAAGTAACAGTTAAGATAAACAGAATTTAATGAGGAAACACCCAATACGGTCCTAAACCAATTATAAAATTGAAAAACGTCGAGACCATGATGGTATCCATGAACACTTGTTCCAAAAAAAAAGGACACTACATGATAGATTGGTGCAAAGTCTGTGAATACGTATCTGCAAAACGGATGTAGCAAGTGGGTGACATAAGGAAGATTTTCATGAAGCTTCTGCGCAAAGGGGTTTATTAAACGATGATAACATTTCGCAGGTGTTATTTCTTTTTAGTGCTACACTTTTCGTTTATATTACGAAAATGAAATTGTGGTGAAAAAAAGATTACAGAGTAAACCATTGCCTATAGAATACTTAAAATATATATACGAATAATGTAAACGATCAAAGTATGTTTTGTGGAGTGTTCACATGTTGATTCGTGGCATCTATATAAGATTCGGCATGAAAATATGTGGTGCATTGAGATTTTAAATCAAGGACAAATTAGTAAAATGAAATAATATTTTTATAGTAAGGAAATTATAAATAAGATAAAGAAATAAATATATACATACTTAGAAATTGTGAAATAAGATAAAAGAAAAGGAGATATTACATTTGGAGTTAGCCATTATAGCGTTTTTAAAAAGCATCAAATCACTAATTTAATGTTTAAAAACTCTGATTGAATCGGGTCGGTATATGAATTTAATTGAACGATTTAGAGCAGAATCGATAATTGTCATCATATTGAGAACAATTTAGAACCACTGCATCACTAGGTTCGAATCGATCCGATAGGAACCAAGGAATGTTTTTAACTTCGAGTCAGTATTCTATTGATAAAATAGTCAATATAAAATGAGACCTGTAATAACAAATACGAAATATGATTGAACTAAAATATAATAAACTGTATTTTGAGATCGGTCAATGCCGACGCTTTCTCTTGCGCCTGAATAAAACACGTGATTTTTTCGGCTATTTGCATGACACTGGTCACTAGCTACATTTTATCTATCTATCTGTCTATCTATCTATTAAAATATCTATATCTATCTATATCTCTCTCTCTCTCTCTCTCTCTCTCTCTCTCTATATATATATATATATATATATATAGGCACTGTTTATTTGTTATTCGATAAGTAGTGATAAGTTACTACACAGTCATGAATATGTTTCGTTCAGTTAGTTATCAATAACTAGATTCATCTTCAGGCAGTGCAGTTATACGAAAGCAATATTTGCAATGAAAATACCAGATCTCCTACGTCGGAGAGAGTTTATATCAGGAGGTTTCCAACAATTGTGTAAAAAGCAAGAGTTATTTCTACGTAAATAAGCCCTGATAGGGGGTCGGATTTGACTGCTTTTAAATATAGGAATATAATGGGAAAGAATGGGCGTTTAAGCTCGATATGGATATAATGGAAGACTAAAACATAGTATGCATATGCGTGTGTGATAGCCACCCTAAATATTTAACATACTAATGTATATAGGTTCAAACAGTAGGGAGACGTGGATTAGACATATCAATGCTACAAAGGGTTTTAGATTAAATCGGGGTTATCTAGCAAAAAATGCTTTTAAGTTGAAGTATATCTGTGTGGTAAGAATATGTACGACTTTCCTTGACTTCTTGTATATTCCCACCGATCCATTTACATCACTAAGCGTATTAATAAAGAAAGTAAGAAAAAGATGAGAAAATAAAAAGCCGCAAGGGAAAAAGAAATGAAATTTAGAAAGAAGCCAGGAGGAATGAATAAAGAACCCACTAATTATTATATTAACGGTGAATCTAACCCTAATCCTTACCCTTTCAACTCGTTCCCCGTCCCTGTCGACCCCTCGCACCCTTACTCCCATCTCTCATCATAGTTTTTTTTTTAATTATTTCCTACCTAAAGCTTTGAAAGTTTTATACTAATAATAATGATAATGATCAGAATGATAATGATAATAATAATAATAATAATAATACTGATAATGATATTATGATAATGATAACGATAATCATAATAATGATTATGATAATGATAATGATAATAATTATAATGATAGTAATAATAAACTAAATGGTAATAACACTGATAACATTAATAGTAACGATAATAATGATAATAATAATGATAATAATAATATAAATAATGATGATGATTATAATAAGATAATAATAATAAATAAAATCGCAAAATGTATATAATTAATTAATCTCAATTATTATAAACAAGTGTCTACTTTCATTGTGATAATGATAATTAAACATAGAAGGAATACACATGGTGATGCTGATTATATTCATGAGAATTGATAATGATATATTTTAATAATAATTATAATTGAATAATAATGAGGACAATGTCGGGGAGATAATGGTTAAATCAAAATTCCAAACTCCAAATTTGAAGTCAAATAGATTGAACAATAGAAAATAATGTGGGCATGGCAAAAGATAAAGTAAGTCAAGATCAAAATAAGTTTACATACTTAACTGTAATTATTTTCGCATGCATAAGTTTTTTTTATACATATACATATATTTATAGATATACACAAGTGTGTTTATTCGTTTGGAATATATTTAAATGAAAATATTCCAGAGTTAGTCTTTAATATTATGTAACGGTGAATATTTTTATTGTTTAAATTTATAATGTACTTGGCGGACATTAGAGGTTGAAACTTGTCAGAATAAACAGTTGGCGATTTGGAAGTTCTACTTAAGAGTGGTTTAATAGAGTACAGAAAACTATTGATTTTAATTAGAACAAAAAAAAATAAAAGTAAAGATTAAGTTGAGGCTGATTATTAATTCCGTTTTATTTTGGGGGGTTAAGTCGTACTAAAGACATTTCTATAGTATAAGAATTGAAGCAAGAACGTCAACACAACACAGACAGATAATCTTAATGTCGTCGAATATTTCTAAGAATACTAAAACTCATTAAAAAGTTTCAGAAATATTTGGTATGGGATATAACATATATGTATACGTGAATGCTAAAATCTAAGTGGATGAATTGATTGACACATTTGCCGTATGCAGAGCTATTGCCTGGAATAATGGGTATATAGTCCTATGAAATTATTTCCCGGAGCAATGCTGACAAAGATGGTGTAGTAATGTAATTACCAATAATTAATTTTGTGGATACTGAAGTGAAAAGATGTATTTTGTGGAATCTTTGTATATGGCGTGTTTCATGGGGACTTAAGAGAAAGTGGTTAAGGAGGTATGAATTGTAATATAAGTATGAATGATTAAGGAGGTATGGCTTGTTATAACTACCATTTATTGATGTTCTAATACACACCTCTTTAATTTTTTATCACGTCTAATCTTTAACAACAGGACTGCTGAATAGAAAATTGTTCATTTATATTTTACATAAATGTCATCTCTCTCAAACAGACAAGATATGGTGACCCTAGGATAAGTATTTTTTATGTTACAATGTAAAATACGATGTTCTGTTTTCTGCGTCTTGGTTAAGGTTATGTCCTGCCTTACGTTGTTATTTAAAATATTGCTTGATTATGTACATATGCATTATATATGTACTGTATGTTGTTACTAAAGTTTAATGTCGTATCCCCTGGTTCCGATGTACTGCAAAATTTATCAAGGTTGATAAACAGATTAATATAAAATGACATTTAAGTAAAAACTTGATGTTTTTGTTAGCTGATTCTCTTCATAAACATAAAAAGTAGGACGCATTTGATGGCAAAAACAATGTTCTTACTTTTCGTAAAAAACTAGTAAATTGTGTGACTCAGTAATTAGGGAATACATTTTAAAATAATTAAAATAAAACACATTTCTTATTTTTCTCCTACGTTTTCAATGTTTCTAATTGCCTATTTGGCACAGTTTTTTTAAGAAAACGTAAAACTCGTGCCGGAAGAGATGAGTAAATGAAGAAAACAACAAAACATTATTATGGTTAGAAACGAATCAAACTAAAACTTTCTTCATCTATTACGTAAGGATGAAAACAAGAAATACAACAAATAATAGAATGAACAAAAGAAGCCAAAAGGACAGGAATTGATCTAGTGTGTTTTCTTCTTTTTTTTGGGGGGTGTAATTAGGAACATGAGCATTTGCCATTTCCCTTGTTTGCGGTTGATGTCGACTTAAGAACAGAATCTAACAAGTTAATAGAATCAGTTAATCAACAATAACGTCTGAGTCTTTTTGTCATTATATTCGTGTTTTCTGTTTAGGAAGGTTCTTAAGACATGCAAGGGTAATCATAATTAATAATTAGTTATTATTCATAGTTGTTGGAAAAACAAAGTCATATAACTGAGAGTAGCTAACCTGAAGTGAGGTTGCGAAAAAAAATACAATCTTCTTCGCGACCTTCTTCTCAGGTCTTGCAACAACAGTAACATAAAATAAAGGAATAAGTAACTCTTCACAAAGGAGGATGGTTTTTATAACAATTACCTTACTCTATTAGTATAAATAACCACAAGGCTATTTTTCTTCTTGATTGTTGGAAGAGCATCTTCACCTCATTCAGCTACACTCAGGTAAGCTATATATTATTCACCACATAGTTTAACATTTTTTTCAGGGGAGAAAACAGCGTGATGATAATAAAGGATGGGTTCAACTAAGCAGAAGTGTATATAAAAAGACAAACACGATGCTTTTAGGTCGAAGGTGAATACGCCCCCGTTGTAAATAGCTGCAAAGCAAGTCCCCGATAGTCTGTTCTGCACATGATTAGGTCTAGTAACGACACTTAATTCACTTCTGTCGTTATATGATTCTAACTTTGGAATGCCAAATAATCTATTATTTAAATACTAACACAACTCCCAACCCTGTTTAATATATGTAATTTTAAAAGTAAACGATTCGACATAAACACCGAAAGCGTAAACTTATTTATAATTGTCATGGTAAAATTCACCGATACTTCGAGTCATTATACGGACGATTTGTCGTGGGTGTAATAAAACTCCTTTATTCTGAGAATTTAACTATAGTTAATTTTTACAGTAATTTTACGGCGCATTATATTTCAAACTTTTTGTTTACTGAATTTTTTCATATTTCAAGACTAGTGAAACTTGTTAGGTCAAACATAAAAGAACTATCAATTTTTATGTGCAAGAATAAGGAAGATGATACTTCACAAAGTTGCGTTGGTTAAAATACAATTCAAACAACTAATGCTTATCATAAAAATCTAAATTGAAATTCAAAGATGCAATACTTAATTTATAGTTAGAAATAAATTCAATCCGCAGAAAATGATTTTATTCAGGGAATTTTGTTTTTCATTTCAAATCATTGAAATTGTATGGCAGCTTATAAATTATAAACACTGTAATCGGTTTCTTCTTTGTAATTCATTTTATTTGGTTGTTAAATTCATAGCAACAATGTATCGCGGACATTTGTGGAACGTTTGCCAAATCAGGTGGCACTATTCAATAATTAAGTTTTATATTGTCATAAAGTTACAAAATTATAATTAAAAAAATCTGTATAAACATTTTATTCAATCAAATCTCGTAGTTGTATTCGGCTGAGTAATTTGTTTCCTGAAAACATGCTGTAAACATGAAATAGAAAAGAATGTTTTGTAACAGAAATGTATAAATGCAAACAAAATCGCATATGATAAATTGTCTAGATCTCTCTGTATTCAGTTTGGCAAGCCTTATAACCATGTTAACAATAATTTAGATTTAATGAATTTCTACCAGGTCATAATATGCCGCCCCGTAACGTGTGCCGCTCAGACAATACATCCACATTTTTCCTATTCAAATACGTCCAAATGTTCCGAGTTTTTAAAAGAAATACGGCATAAAATTTAAGATATATTGTTAGCTTCTATTTATTTTTATTTATGTTGTCTACTTTTTTTATTTTAGCCTCTTAAAATGCCCCCCTCCCCAGACATGGGCCGCTTGTAAAATAGGCACACATTTTACTGATTTTGAGACCTCCAAAGTTCCGATTTTTTTCTACATTTTCGGTAAAAAAAACTCTGATTTTTTTGTTAGTATTGATTTTTTTCTATTTTACTATTTTTTATTATTTAACCTCTGAAAATGCCGCACCTGATGCGTACCGATCATAAAATAGGGACGCATTTTTTTTATTCCTATATCTCTTATTTCAGATTTTTTTGTAAGCTTTTATTTATTTTTTTTTTTACCCTCGCAAAATGACGCCCCTTAGAACCTGCCGCCCGGAACGGATCGCACCCCCGCCCCGCTCGTGCTACGCGGCAAATACGGAAATATTAGACATTATCAGGGGAAAAATATTGTCTGACGAAAAGTGCTGAAACGGAAGAGAAGAAATAAAGATTGTCTCTTAAGATATGATTATAATTTCTTACATTGAACTATGTATCACAATATTACTTTCTGTGTATTTATTATTATTTTATTTATTTATTCGGTCAGTTCTATACTTAAAAATAATGTTAACTATTTTAATTAAATATTGACAAACACATATTTGTTGCGTGTATTTGGTTTTTCTCTCCAATTCTTTAGTGCTATTCATAAAATAATATAGCATCTTTACTTAAGCGTACTTGTTAATCTATAATATAAATCTCACTTTTCTGTTTAAATATATGTATGAATGTATGCATTAATGTATGTATGAAGGTGTGTCTCGCAAAAACTTTCGACAGAGGCGACATATTGTAACGATATCCATATCAATTTAAAGCTAGAATCTTCGAACGAAAAATACCGAAAAATACTGAAAAATTGGCAAAAAGTAGCCTCAGCCTTAACTAGTCACTTTTGAATAGGAAGAGGGGCTTTTTTGGGCCGGTATTTTCGAATGTAATCGAGTCTTTTCATTGTCTAGCCTTAATTTAAACCTTACGTAAATTCATTTGAAAATAATTTGAAAAAAAAAATAAAAACGTGACGCATTAGCTGTTGAAGCTAATGCGTCACGTTTTTATTTTTATTTTTTTCAAAGTATTTTCCTCCTTTACGGTACGGATTCGAGCCTGTCTACTGGGACTTTTTTTGCTCTCCCAATTTTCTTTTTTTCTTTTTTCTCCCAATCATCCTCCTTGCACACACACCTTTACTTTCTTCCTGCCTTCAACCACTTTTGTGTATGTGGGGATCAAAACACATCGACACAGTCCGGGTAACACTGGACAACCATTCTAGTTAAATATATTTCTCATTCTATGGAATATCCACGGTCCCTGCTGGTTCTTATCTTACACACAAAAACATATTTGTCTAATTTTATTCTCGTGCACTGTTAATTTACTTTTTATATTATTTTGTCACCCAAAACAAGGGAGAGGACTACTTGGATGCAAGATCATACAATTTTGGACAAAATTTGTTGATATAATATGTAGTAAAGTGAACAGCAAGATGTATGTTCACATTATATCTGAACTTCTCACGTCAGTACAGTAGTGGAGGCAGAGACCCGGAATGGAATTCTTAAATCTAGCATATCTAGGGAAGAAAGTAATAAAACGTCTTCCAGTATTTAGGGATAACTACAGTGTCGGTTTCGTAAGTATAGGATATTTACGTCAGAAGGTACAATAGCGTGGAAGTCCTCGAATCACTTTCATTATAAATACTTGTAAAATACGCACCTATCATTGAATGGCGAACACAAGCAGGCACAATTAATTATCAGGATCTATAATATAAGGTCATTGTTATTCGTATTAATATTTATACGTTCCATTGCATCTTTGCATGCATTTTGGAAGCCTCCGTTGAGACTCGACAGATAATGAATACTCCTTTTAAGAGTGGATGCGCGTGTAATTATAAAGCACGGGTTGCGCCCTCCCCAAAATTCACTCTCCTGAAGTGGCACTGATTGAGTATATCGGTAAGAAAAAATACTAGACGAATGAAAACAACGCTGAGATGACCGGAGAGCACATAGAACACTTGGAATTCCTATTTCAGTACTTTCCACGCTCAAAGTTGCTTAACTATGAAGTTCTATCAGTAACAGATGTGTCAAAGTAATTATGCCGTATATGACTCATGACTTCACATCTTACGCATTATCTTCGCTTCATGACAATATAACGCAATTCCAGCTCAATAGAAGTAGGCCTATATTTTAAATCGTATATTGAGACGGGACCGATTACTGAGCCACTGGTTTACTTATTAAACATGTATGGATATATCGTCTTTCTATGAGCAATTCTACACCCACCATATATATATATATATATATATATATATATATATATATATATATATATATATATTATGATACATTTATTAAAATGTATAATTTATTATTTTATTGATTTTTAGCCGAGAGGAGATATATTTGCAGTATAATTTATTTACTGTATCATTTTTGGCGCCATTATCGTCTGATTGTTCACATTTTGTAACGAAAACATGAAAAAGGGGTGGAGGAGTCCTGCGAGCAAGCGGAGAAGGAAGAGACAGACATACTGTGAACGAAGGGTGGAAGAGGAAAGAGAATAGAAAGTTCATGGACGAGAAAGAGAGGATAGAGTAAAGATAGAGAGAACTAAACCGTATATATAGAGAGATAAACTGTATAGTGAAACAGAGAGATAGACCGTCTAGAGAGAAAGAGGACTGAAAAAAAGTTGCCAACATGCAGTGGAGCTTTTCGCTTCAAAGCGACAAGACCTAAGTCAGCGAAAGTCGGGGTGGTGAAGCCAGCGAAAGGCGACGACAGCGTGGTAGCAGCGTCGGGGAGGTAAATATCAACGACACCAGCCGATGTTAGCGGCGACGATAAAGATCTGGTTTGATCAGCGGCCAAAGTTAAAATATTGACGGAATAAAATAATGAACCCAGCGAAGGAAGGATCAATGGAGCAGTGGACTTTTTACTATAAATCAAGGGCTTCGATGAGCTTCGGAAACAAATACTTGGATCAATTAACACGCACGCGCGTACTGAAACATAACTCATCCGGAGGACAGAAATATGAAAATTAACCTGCGCGCGCGTAATTAAATATATAAACAATTTACAGGAAATAAATATGTATTAAAAAAAGACAAAAGAAAGGTTACATTTCACAGGACATTTCTTCAACATCTCTCTCTTACCCTAGAGCCTGTATCTAATTGAGCAGACGATGTCTTGTTTTATGTGAACATTGACTCTTGATATATTTTCTCTCGGTAGAATTTGAATCATTAAATCATTTCATTTATTTAGACATATTTCATTTTCTTTTCTTTTCTTGAATTGTATTAATTTTTTTATATAAATAAAAGTTTGTGATTTTTTCGACGATACTTGTCCTCGTTATTTCTCATGTGATTTCGTTGTCCAGTACATTTCATTTTATTGCTGTCTTCGGGACGGGTGTGCCATTCCCATAACAACGCAGTACCATGGAACCTGGGAAACTTTTTTTTATATATATATTTCGTTACGTCACCCATCTCTACCGTACACGTTACGTCGTAACAAATATATATATATATATATATATATATATATATATATATATATATAATTATTTACTAGAATAATTAATGAACATATATATATATGTATATCTAATTATTTACTGTAATAATTATTAAATATATATATATAATTATTTACTATAATAATGAGTAAATATATATATATATAATTATTTACTATAATAATTATGATATATTTATAATTATTTACTATATATATATATATATATATATATATATATATATATATATATATATATATAATCCTGCTGCTAGTAATATAAAACACAGCTATGACTCGACGATTCGCCAAATGTAATTTTAGCAAGTACTGATTGAGTATCTTACACATTTTTTCTGACAGAAGTACACAGAACGTAGAAATTGAAAAAAAAACAGTGTTAAAATATTATCCAATAGTCAGCAGCCATTGTTTTTATTAGAATGAATATATATGTAGTATATTTTAATATTCACTACGATTGAAGATGTGTCCCTTACCCCAAACAGAAAATATCTTAGAACTTATTTTGTTTAAGACATTTCTACTGCACCACAACTTAAAACATGGCTCTATTCTAAGTTACAGATTTTTAATGTTACAACTTTAAAACGTCAGTATGTATTATACTACGTATATAATTACAAATAACTTAATATTTTAATTAAATCATTGCTAGCCTAACGACAGAAAGTTAATAATTTTAAGTAAATTTTTATTATCAAAATCAAGAAATATTTCAAGATTCATTAATTTTCAACAGGTTTAATAAACGTAGTTGAGGAATACAAGTTTACATTAAGTAACTCTTTTTTTTATAATAGCAGCTTAACCGTACTACGAAAACTCAATGGAATATTATATTTTTACTCTACATTACCTTAAGCAGTCGATTTGGGTCTTGTTTACCATATTGTTATATCGTAATATAAGCAATTATTATGCCTCTGTCATTGTACAATTGTTATTAGAACACTTTCTTTTACGTATAACACATGTTCCTTTATCTCAATATTACGATGTAGGTATTTTGTATATAGCACAAACCAAAATAAATACATATTTTCTCCGCTTTTTCAGTGCTTATGTTTATAGAATATTTTTTTTTTTTAATATAACTACAATTATTATCATTATCATTATCTGTATTGGTGTTATCGTTGTAATTTTGTTTTATTATTTTTGTTGTCTTCATTTTATGAATAGGGTGCTATCCACCGATTTAATAACTATTTTGATGTAACACAGTCCCTAATCATTTTTTATAATTTATTCTATGTAAAATATGTTTATTGATAAGATTTACTTATTTCTTACCGAGTCTCACTTCAAAACACGATTATATGCGTTACTGAACTTTATTGCACATCCATCCTTTTCTAATAAATACTATATCAAGCATTATGTTTATTACATTTACTATGTTATTGTTTTTTGATAGAAGTTGCTTAATCTATTCCATAACTTTCAATGTAGCATCGTTGCAAAATCCATATGGAATATTATATTAACATATTACTATTAATATTTACATATATTTTATATGTAGATGACTTTTTTCCATGTATATATTATATGTGCATGTCTAATTAACATGTATGTATTATATGTAGGTGTCTTATTTACATATATGTATTATATGTAGATGTCTTGTACTTTATACAAACTAATAAATTTCACATCCCGGTTCCCGTTCGATCACCAAAGTTAAGCAAAATTGGCTCTGGTCAGTCTTAAATGGTAAAACATTTTGGAATTCCAGTTATTTTATGTGATATGTGCCTATTACGACATTTATTCCATTCGCCCTCGATAAATCCTTGACAGTGGACTCATGCAGTGCTAATTTAGTGACGGGATTGCGTAAATTGTTCCACATAATGATACGCGCAGCTACTCTTACAATATGGACACATTGTCCTTCCAGATTAATCAGAGACAAGTATGTATTATCTGTATTCTTATTACCATTCTGTTTCTATATGAACGCTCACAAAAAATAAATTAAAAACTGACATGTTAATTATTAAAATGTAATCTATTTCGTGCCTTACACTTTCTGTATGCCTTAAAATTTTTAAAGCTGTTTATGGTATGTTGATAAATTACGTGTCTTATTATGGGAACATCATTTATTTTTTCACATTTTCATATAGGTTATTATTATGCAAGAGTATACTAAACATGATCAAGTCAAAATTAAGCATGAGTCCCTCTTAAATCTTGTTATAAAATAACTTATCGACGACTCGTAAACATTATGTAATATAGAGTAGGTTTTTCCAGGATATTTTGCCATTCAGTTCTATTTGATTCGCTTAAACACTCGCATGGTCGGAAACATACCTTGTTTTATATTTATTTACTATTAAGAATAGAACAAAAATGAATTTCATGGCTAAGTGAGTTTTAATTACACTGACATAAAAAAATAGATTTTCTTATGTCTTCTGATATTTCCAGCCTCACTAAAAGAACATTTCTGGCGAGAGGTCGCCATCTTGAAGCTTTATGCAAATCAGACTTTAATAACTGAGCAATATATTATGAACGCTTCACAGGGTTTGTTATGGACGAGAGAAAACAGATGATGCACGAAATAAAGGGGAATCGACTTTATATTAAAAAGAAAACACTACCAATGACTCAGAATACGCTAACTTTTGTGTAAGTGCAGGAGTAGCAAATAAAACACTAGTTCTGCCGCTTCCCAATAGATAAAGAAGATTTGATTACTAGTTCAAAATTGCTTTAAATATTCCAGCCGGAATAGAATTAAACACATGGATTGTATCAACAGTTATAAGTAAATCCTACGTTTAGATTCGATACATTATGAGATTAAACACACAGATTTTTTATTTATTTTGCTATTGTTGTTAGAGAAGCACTCAAATAACAATTCTGACTAAAATTTAAACAAGGTAATCAACTAGCAATTACAAGAACGACCGCCCTTTTTATTGTAACATCTAAACAATTGTGACTAATACGGGCATGTGTTAAATATAAAGTAGGTCGTGAATATAGATAATTACACACACACACACACACACACACCCACATATATATATATATATATATATATATATATATATATATATATATATATATATATATATATATATATAACTGTTAACATATTCTGTTGTCACCGGGTTTTAAATAATTTCGAACGAGAAAGATAACTGTGCAAATTGAATATATTTATCTGAGAATCCTATGACAAAAATACCTCATTACTACAGATCTTGGCAGCTATGTTTCCTATTAAAAATGTGTCTATTTCAAGCAATATTACTATTTTCCCCAAGTTTTCTTCTCAACATTAATCTACGTGATGGAAACGGGCATTATATAACATGGATATGACGATCGTGACTCAGGGCTTACAAGATTAATTTAGTTTATTTGGACAACTACTTCAATCGGTTCAATGAGAGTAAGTTCCATTTCTTTCATAGTCTTTTTCTAACGTGCAAATACGTCTATACGTCAATATGAAATTTCGAAGAAAGTATAAGTATACAATTTCGCCCCTATACAATTACATTTATACAGTTTTAATGGTGTTACTATAGTAAATAATCCCGACGAAAAAAATATAGGCACTTAGAAACTGCTATTTTAAGAGTTTCGAAATATTTTATTATATTGGTTTCATACATATTGATTTAAATAGCTTTTTCTCATGCTCAATAATAACATAATGATTATGATAAATTATTTATGATACAGAATCAGTCACTGAGAATATAAGCCCGGCCAATGAAGGAATTATATGTAGTGCATATACATGTTGTAGTTTTACTTAATCGAAAAATCATATTTAAGAAGGGCATAGGTATAAAATATATTATTCTCTTATTTTCTTACATCTGCAGTTTTATTCTCAGAATTTGAAACAATAAAATGTTTCCACTTTTAGTTGTAAGTGTATCAACCCGCCAGAGGATAACGAGTAATGGGATCAATTGATCGTCTGTTGCTAGATTATTTATTAGGTGTTGGTAATGATTAATCGTAAAGATAATTTTTGGTTGTGAATTGGGGCATTTTACATCAACATTTTCGTTGTTACTAAATTTGAACATAGCAATATTGTATTCATATTAACCGTTCTCCAGGCACCTCGTTCTTTAAAAAAAAATCCAAAAATAAACACAAGTTTAATCTACTATGTGTATGTACGAAATGAGTACGCACATTTACTGAATAAAGTTGTTCGAATCAATTATCCTGCTAACTACAACTAAAACGTTTTTAGTCTAATGTCAACATGTTTTAGATGTCTCGCCTGTTAAAATAATCATATTCTACATCACTTTCACGATAAACAGTCACTAAACTGCCGACTATGTTAGCACCTTACACTCATTACCATTTAAACGCTACTGACTTTCGGGCCATAATAATAAGTAGGTAAAAATAAGTGAGGTTATAATAAAAATGACAAAATATTCCTGTAAATGTCTTACAATGAGGGCCCGATTATTACAGCTCAGTTAAAAAATCATTATGGGTAGCCAAAAAGTAGTCATACCTTTTATGTGAGAAAAGGTTTGAAATAATTCGGAACAGTCAATCCCTACCTAAATTGCAAAGTCGATGTTGTATTAACTAAAGCTGGACCAAAACCTTTCTACACTTGACTAACATCGTGTTGGTAATGTAAATTATACAGATATAACAGAGCGAAGGTTATTACTGAATGATTCGTTAAATAATAGCATTCTAGTGGTTTGCCATGAGCGAACACTAATCATTGAACTAATTAGGTAATGTTCGATTAGGTAAGTCTTATAAATAATATAGAAACACAGTTTTGCACTTGCGTACAACCCAATACACCGTTTAAGGTGATTGGAAATTACACACTCCCTGAAGACCGTTGAGATAATATAATGATTATAGAGGTAATATTTTGCAGAGATATATTTGCTGTGTGCAAAAATCATTCGTTTATCTCATACCACGAACATCCCCAGAGATCGTTTACGTACACGTGTTGGATTATCTCATGACGGATTTCAACTGGAATCGCTATTCATATTATCTCTAAACCATTACAATTCATTTTAGATAATTCTAAGAGGTGTGGGCGAGAAAGACTATATATATATATATATATATATATATATATATATATATCAATAATAAATATATTAAACATTCTCTTTATACATATAAATATATGTGTATATATATACATATATATATGCCTGTGTGTGTGTGTGTGTGCGTGTGTGTGTGTGTGTGTCTTTTAATTTGCAGCGCTGGGTTTTCACTTAATCAATATTTATATTAATATTTTTTTTAAAATATAAAGATTAATAAAAGAGAATGTTTAAATACTGTAACATTTGCAATAAACATTATATAGGGTCATATGGGATGCTGCATATCGTATAGCGACTATCTTTTCCTATATATATATATATATATATATATATATATATATATATATATATATATAACTGAAATTGTTTTGTTTGCTTGATTACTTTAATGTTCAAACCGTCTCTCCTGTTCCGATTTAAGAGTCCTGTTTAAGATCTCCGTTTTCGCGCAAACATCTGATACATACATACGATATAGGTGAGATTTAATAATTAACAATAAACAACGATGAAGTAAGTATTTAGAAGAAATACATTTAAAAATGTTTAATTTACGTCATTAAATTATTTTAAAAAATGTCCAATATATATTTCCGCGTGAGTTAAACATATTTCCTCTCCTGTTCTGGTTTAAGAATCAGATTTAGTATCTCCGATTTGACGCACATACATGGTTCATACAAAGGGTATAGGCAATATTTATTAATATACAAAAAATAACGATATAACAATTGTTTAAAAGAACTATTTTTTAAATGACCAGTTTACGTGATTGAAACATATTTTCATTGCCCAATATATATTTGTGCGTGATTAAAACACATTTCTTTTTATTTCAATTTTTTTAGAGTAATCTGCGTACATTTTCATTGATTTTTTACGGCTAGCACTTCTACTGCTACCAACTTCACCACTGCCACTACCATGGAGACAGTAGTATGTTTGTCAGAGTTCAGTTTCTAATACTATTACCATTTACTATACTTATTCAGAGGTCTCATGGACCGATTTACGGGATGTTTAAGTTTACCTAGATTACCTAAGTTTCAACATAAATAAATATATTTTGCACTTAGTAGAGGTCAGCAATAGGATAACAAAATCGTGTTTTTTATATCACTCAAATTGTACACAAACTGTTGTAAATAGAAGAGTACTGTCTTAAGTTTTATTGATCTTAGTGTAACACTATACATTAAATATCGATTTGACCCGATTTGTCATGAGGGTTCTTTTTATTTTCAATTTTAAACAATAGAAATAGAAAGTATTATAATGTATACGGTCTTACCGTTTAATTTTAATCAATTGCTTATTATTTCGCGATGTTTTAATGTTGTTAACACACCAGTGAATAGGGTAGACTTTAAAATTTACACTATTCGTTTTTTCGTCTTTAGAAACATTTCTTCAACGAATTACACCCCCTTATATGAAGGATCTTCAATCCCGCCCCAGTTTGTTTGCATACGTTCACGTGTAATTACGTTAAAAAAGGTATTTTGGCATTAAACGATCTGCGCTGAAATAATAACATTATCAAGAAACATATCAGCGGCTTTGCCCAGGCATTAAATACGCTTAAATATACTATTTAAATTTGGCCAGATTTCGTATATAACATCGTATTATAGAGTCGTGATTTTAAAAAAAAATCTTAGTTGCCATGACCTAGAATACCAAATCCGAACGTTAAGATTCAAATCTGATAACGTTTTCACTGTACACACGAGACAGGTATGTAAACTGATTCACACTTAAAAAAAACTGAGATGAATGTACACAAGTTTAACGATCTTTTTCAATTCTGACTACATTTTGACCAATAAAACAATTTTAACGAGCTTAGGACCCAAAAAAGAGCGGTCCATCAAAAATCCAATCATTGTAGATCCCTAGCGTTGTTCTGCAACCTTTAGTTTCGAAGAAGATCGACTTTGATAATATGGAGAGACAGACCGACATGCATACATAGATCAGTTAAGATATTAGATGAGCTTACAGGAGGGAAAGTGTACATTCACCTAACAATTAACTGAAAAAAGATATCGTAAAACTTTAAATTAACTTGAAAATGCTTTGTAAAAAGAGCGTGGGTCATTACATGCAAAAATACCTTTTAAAAAGTCGTATATAAATCTATAAAAAATGACGGGGGTGGACGGTGTGATGGAACATTTTTCCCGATCAAAACGTCGCGCCCCCCCCAAAAAAAATAGTAATATTGTCAGGGGGGTAGAAGCCAACTTACAATCAATGCTGTAAAGCACTTCAGAAAATGGGGAATCGATTAACTAGAACGTTGTATATGAAACGGAACCCTATTTCCAAATCTTTAAATATTAATTTCTTTCATTTTCTATTATAATCTGGTAGCTTAGTGCCCAATAATCCGCCAAAATAGTTGAAAAGAGACGAAATAGAAAATAATTGTAATGAGGTGCCGATTGTTAACGTTACGCTGCATACTTTTTAAAACACATTTTCTCTGGCAAAGTGGTGCCGGATTCCTGATTAAAACTTAATTTTATGAAACGCCAAGTTTTCCGAGTCCAAAATAATTTATTTACGATTATTTTATTTTTTATTTTTCATTGCAAGTTAGATTTATGTTCAAGCAACCAAAAATAAAACAAACCAAATATATTTTCTAATGTAAAACAAAATACTTAATCAATTTACATATTTAAAAAAAAAATAATTTTTTTTTCGATCTACCCATCGGAGTGTACCTTTTAAGGATAAATAATAATGTGTAATGTTTTGCATAATACGTTTACACGGCCTTTAAATATTATATAAAAAAAAAACATTTTTTTTTAAATTATTAAAATTTAATATTTTAGAGTTTTATATCTCTTTTCTATATGAATTTAACGTAAACTGAGCCCCGGGTGATTTGGCGACGTAGCAGGACATGTAATTGTTAGAGTTTTTGAATATTTTTCGAATATTATCGAACACAAAAAACATATTTTATTAAACCTATCCATTAGAAAACCATGATGCCATTAGAAATGCTATCTTACGAACCACTTGAATGTAGAAAAACAATATCATTTTCTAAAACAACCGCACGTTTATGCGTAATTAAGGGACCCACACATTGCATTCGAAAATCTCGCAAAGATGTTTACTGACATTTTTTAATACAAGGCATTTATTAACGATACTATCCAATCAACGTATTGCATCTTTTAATAACAGCTCTTCGTTTCTCGAAATTTCAGTATTTTCTAAAACACAGTGTATATATATATATATATATATATATATATATATATATATATATATATATATATATATATATATACATATATTGGTTATAATTTTTTTTGAAAATATCTTAAGTATAGGGGAGTGTGGGGAAAGTTGGCCACAAATCCACCTTTTTATATTCATATCACTAGTGTTATGGCGATTGGTTTTGTCAATCTGAAAATTTACACGTATTAGCACCACCACTTTTTCATGATATGGAACAATTTGTATTCATGTAAGTCGGTAAATATAGTTCTTTTTACAAATGAGTCACCATTCACTAAACCCCGTGATATACTAGAGGATAATGGTAACTGAATGTACAGTCGACAACAGGAAAATGTTGCAGTAATCGCTGGGGTTGAGATTTGGAAAATTTGATAAATTAGGAGGATGGCTTATCAAAAACTTGTTCACTTTGGACTTCAATACAACCATAATTAAGTCAGTTGGAAAGCGGAATACCGACACAGAGCTCCACTGGTGTTCAATTCTCAGAAATAAGCTTCGTTCATGGAGGCTTCGTTTAGGTGTAAACACAGATAAATAGTGATGGAAATTATTGATAGTGGATTCATCTGGACGAGTGTAAACCCTGAAAGTAAAGCCAATGCATAGCTTAGATTAAATCTCATACGACACTTATGAAAATAACAATAACGTAGACAGTCTTGCCACGAGTCTTTTATGGGAAAGAGGTTGCAGGGAAAAGAACGGTTGCATGAGCTCCTTATGGAAACTCCTGCCTAGATGTGGCAACAATGCTCTATACTTGCACATATTTGGTTCTTATACAGGAAAAGAATTGCATTAGCAGTGAGATATCTACTGTTGGCGTAGAACCTTCCACCATTTTTAGCAGTCTTTGAAACGTATATAATGTATGTATTCAGTCTCTAATTAGGAGTTAAAGCAGGCCCCAGAAGTTTACCAAAAATGTAGAGAAAATATAATAATAAGATTACCGATATACAATAGATTTTAGCACATTTTTAATATTTGGTCGTATGTCATCTGTTCTGCCTAATAGTCTCTTAACGTTTTTCATAACTGCCTACTAGTTTCTCACGAGCACGTGCTGGCAGTTTGATCTATTCATCTTCGAAACTTATATATATATATATATATATATATTTATATATACATATATATGCACATATATATATATACATATATATATATATATATATTGAAAACTTATTGTTTTCCATCCATATAAAATGTTATCTATCGATGAATGTGTAACGTATATTACGTCATGACTTACGTCTACATTATTAAAGCTCTGAAAATAGAATACACAGCTTTATTTAATTACTTGGTAAGGTTTCAGGGACTCTACTGCTTTCTTCACATATTTACACGTATTTTAATCCCACAGAACAGTAAGTGTTGGTCAGATACAACGATTGCTTTAAAAGGTATTCCTAAATTACACAGCAAACCAAACGACACAAACACAAACACTTTTCTAGCAGATTTGGACATTCAGTTATTGATTAAATCTATCATGCGAATCACCAGACGCAGACGAAAAGCATCCAACCAACCCGGCTCTTGACACTTGATATACAGCAGACCTTATAGATATGAGGTAAAACTTCAATATATTTTCCTTCGGAAACAAACACTGGTCGCTACAAAGACAATAAGGTTTTAATAATATTAATGCCAGACGAGGAGAGTTTATTTGTTTTTCGTGTTCAACAGTTTTTCGGTGTTCTTTTACTTAGGGCATTTTTTAATCTACTTTTCTAATATATCCTACTATTTATATATAGAAAAGCCGCAACTTGTTTTGCATTACCTATTTGCTTTTCTGTATTTTCTTAAGTAAACTTTCCTTCCTAGATTTTTCACTTACTCCCATGAGAAGCTATATTAAGGATGGCGTATGATACGGTTTAGCTTAGACTAAAGTATTTTCATTTTTTATACATGAACTATGTTTAACTAAGGCAATTTCTCATCTATTGATTGTTTTTTTTTGTTATTTGTCTTGTTAGATGTTCCACAACGATTAGCTTTAAGGCATTTACAAAATGTATGAATTTGGGTGTGTATTTAGTTTACATTTATTATACTATCTTCAATAATTAATATCAATTCGGAATTTGAATATAATACTACTAATACAAATATTAATCTATTCTGTAATTTGGAGGCGAATACTCAAGGAAAGGCATAGACATTTGTTTCACATGCTAATCATATTAGTAATTTGAATAAATATTTTAATTTTAAGAACAAGACCTATAAGCTACAATACAATTATGTTGTCTACAGAAACTTTATGAACTCCACGATTCATATTAATAGTCTCATAAATATGTTTCTATTTATGGAAAATACTGATGACTGTAACAATCCAGCCACGTTGGAATATATACGCGCATTACACAACCTAATAATTGAAAGAGAAAAATAATATAAAAACGGTTACAAATATAGACACATCTACTAAAAACACTTATCTTATAGGAGAAACAAGAAAACCTACAGAATAGACAATATAATTAAACAAAAATATGTTAATGATAATACAACTAATAAGGTTACTATCTCTGAAATTTACTTGGAGGCAGCGCATCTCTCTATTGATCCGTTTATCCGACCTAGTTTAGTTTGTGTGCCAAGTTCTAGGAAAAAGATCTTGAAGTGGAGAGTAGCTTTGGCTGAACAGTGTGCTGTCCGATATTGATCTCCGCAAATGAAATCGAGCGACACCATGGTGTCTTGCCGTTTTTCCATTGGACTAGATGAATGAGTAGCTATGTAGGAAGCCATTGCAGCCTTTCATTGAAGTTTGTTTATGGGTTGGGTGTGTCGTTCTCAAGGCGTTCTATTTCTTAAAAAGAAGGTCAACTGCCAGTTACATCTGATGCCCTTTGACTTTCAGCTCATCAAACAATTTCAGTTTAGCTTGTCTGACGAAAGCCATCTGATAACTTAAAAACTCGGGTCCTGGGTTTTTAACTTTGTTTGCACTTTGTAGATATGAAGCCCTTACGATTTTAAAATGTAATAAATATATGACCATTTTCTTGAACTTAAAATACAGGTTTTTGCATGATGCGTTCATAAACGTTGGTTTAGATTTGATAAATTGAAGCCACCATAAATCATAAAATTATTTTATTACTAATCTATCTTAAAATTTATAATGTATAAGTTAAGAACTATTATTATTATTATTATTATTATTATTATTATTATTATTATTATTATTATTATTATTATTATTATTATCATATTATCTGATATTTCGCCATCATGTTCTATTTTATTTTATTATCCATTACACTTTGAATTTATATATTACTATTTTATTGATGTAATTCCTATAAATATCATAATTACTATTATATTTTTTAAAATATTATTTTTATTTAATGACTTCCAAGAGGATGCATTCATTAATAAAAAAAACTCAAATATTACATAAGCAGTGTTTACCTCCCTTTGAACATGCAAATAATATATTTTCTTTTTGAATAAAATTATCTCGCTTGTAATTGGAATTTTTCAGCTTTTCATAAATGTAACGTCACTGACGATTTTAACTGTTACTATTGTTCCATGGCGTTTCCTTTGAAAAGTTGTATATGACCATCACCAATCATTCATAAACTATTTTTACCAGCCCAATGAATACATTGACTATGATACGTACGACTTTTAGAAAGGCGAACCATTACAAGGTATTTATAATTTGTTAAAATATTTAAAATCTAGGTTTTCTTAACCTTACCCTTTAACCAGATTCTACCTTATTTTGTCATGTAAGGCGTGGTATTAAGATGGTATTATATTTTGGTGTTGACTGTTCGATTAGGCGTTCATTGTGTTGAGTGTTGTGACATGCTCATATTATATATATATTCAATGTGAGTGTTCATATTGTTGGGAGATGGAGACATTGGTGAGATATAGAGGTAGGGTACATATAAATAGAGGTACACCAAGTCTGTAATTCAATGAGGGGATATTTGATATATAGACAGACAGGCCAATAGATAGTGCGTTTGGCATTTATACGTTTGACAGTTCTGTGAATATAATATAAACACGTTACCTTTCTCGTTGTAATGATGAACACAGAAGACGACAGTTATAAAAACATGATGATCATTTATTCTTCGACCGGTCAGACATGATTCTGCATTTCAGGGAGCCAAATTTGTTGCATGGTTATCTCTAAATAATTTCGCTTATAGAGGGAGCCTTTACTCTAACGGGGAATCGGTCTGATCTCCTCTGCTTCTCTGATCTAACTCCCTTCTCTGACTTCTCCTAACTGACTGATTCTGATTCTGACTTATCTAACTAAATTCATAACTCATGACGGCACTGCATGACCAAGCTCGTGCATATGAAAACACATAGCACGATATGCCTCCGTGTTAAAGCATGCATTGTTATTCACATGTTTCTAACAAAGTAGACCCTCTAACCTAATTTTCGTAACCCACGTTACAAATAACATTGTCCGTTTTTAAATTCCTTATTTTAATGTTCATTTTATAACAGAAACAAATTCATCATTACGTTCCTTTTTCAATAAAGAAACATCAAACTATTTTGTGTGAGCTAAACAATGGCAATTTCACATTCCTTATTTTCAATAACATTATGTATTTATTTTAAATTATGATTGGAATTCTCAATTCGCAAGTCCGAATCCTTGACTATCCTATTTCATATTTACGTTTAACTAATTCCCTTTTTTTTATTACATGAAAAGTTGACTGTCCTTATAATGTAACAATTATATTTTTATTCATCCTACATTGTCCATCAAAAAAGTAACTATTTTAATTCATATTTTAAATATTTTCCAGATACATCTGCCTTACTAAGAATACTAGGTTTATTTTCGTGTATTAGGTTTAAAACAAACCACCCAATATGTTTGCTAATGAGGAGGCCTTGTTTTCAAAAACTATATGATAAAATTATTGTCCAAAACTCAATGTATATCACAATAAAGACATCGTTGCCGAAACGATCGTACAATTTATTTATTTATTAAATAAATTTTTATTATTTATTTATTTATTAAATAAATTTTTAATATTAAATTTTAATTATAAATTATCAATCATCTTACTTAATATTAAAATCGCTCTAGAATATACATAACTATCTAGCTCATTATATCTCTACAGTTTACGAACACTGTTTTCTTTTCTTTTAATGGTATTATTGAATGAACGAATACATGAAAATATACTCTGCTCTTTAGACTCTTGTTCTAATCTCCAAATATATATATATATATATATATATATATATATATATATATTCATATGGTAAGTGTTGTATATCATATATTCATACGTAAAACAGTTTTTATACGACTGGATAAGAGTACATAATTTAAAAGAATAATCCGTTAGATTACTGTTAAACAAAAAGAATCCATCATATAAATAAAAAGTAATATATTCTGCCCTTTGGTTTTAGTTTCATAATGCATATTACATATAAATCCGTCTTTGAAAATCCAAGGGATAAACTACATCAAAGTAGGACAGTGAGTTTTCTAAACTTGTTTATAGTAACATGAGGCATATTAATGTTTAAATCATACTTTTTAACTCGACTAAGTCAAGCTACAGTTAGTCGTACTCAAATGCGTACGACTAAGATTGATGGGGTTTGGGGAGTTTTGACTAAGTCCAAAAGTAATACATTCTCAAATTTGTTTACAGTATTAAAGTTAAAATAATTCTTTTAACTGGACTGTGTTAAAATACATTTATAATTAAGGAAGAAGAGTTAAAATAAATTAAAACCCAAAATCTGAATGATCAATGTAAAAGGGTAATTTATTCTTGACATTGGTTATAGTTATACTTTGTATGTTTATGTATACATCCATATGGGGGGGGCGAGCGAAATGAAGTCGTTTCTGTTGATTAAAAACGATTGTTTATTGGACATTTTGTAATGTTTCATTGTCGTTCTAAGGGAACTAACATTATAACGACTGAGCTGCACCAACTGAATAATGACGAGCGATAACCAACTTATTAGTACTGTTATCGGCACCTGGTAATAATTAACTTGTTCCCCTTATTATAGCTGTAACTTTTATCGAGCAAACACTGGTTGACCATGAGCAAGCCTTTAGTATCATTACCGTGTGAAAATGATGATCTTCACGAACTAAACAATGTTAGACGAAAAACCTTACTTATTTCTCTAATTGATATATTGTTTCTTGTCAAAGATCTTAAGTTAAATCATTATTTATAAACGCGTTATCGCATCTCTTATTACCATGACAATAAATAGGAGATAACTGTGCTAAATAATGTAGGATACAAAATACGTACAATAATTAGATTTTAAAAAGATGAAAAATCTAATTAAATGAAGCGAATTTAGAAAAGCGATGACTATTTTGACAAGGAAAAAAACTTATTGTTAGTAAATAAATATGAAAAAAAAAAACCACTGTCTCACACCAATATACAAATGAGCATTAAAAGGAGGTAGATATACACACAAGCAGAATATGTGAAATCGAAAATCGAAATCAGTCAAACTAAATAGTATAGTAAAATAAATTAACAAAATAAAACTTATCCTCGCTAAGGCTGACAAAACACAAGATTTCTACAACATCTCTAAACAAAACTATCAAAAACTTATCGAACAAAATATACGCAGCGCATATGAAAAGTCTAAATTTGATCTAGTGAACGACATTAATTTAGCTAGTAAGTGTATCACGGATAAATTAATCATTAGCAAGAGAGTAGGAAAATGACAGGAAAAAGGTTATATCTTGCTTACAGACCATACACCGGATTTCGATATCAAACTACAAACAATGCTTATAAACCCCCACAAGGTCTGAAATAGGTAAACTTATTAAAACAATCCTAGAGAGAATAAACTCACGAATCAAAAACCTTTATAACTTAAATCAGTGAATTTACACTAAGGACCGCATTAATTGGTTCACCCATATCCTTAACCAAAAGAAAGCTGCATTCATACAATTCGATACTGAAAGCTACTACCCATCCATTCCACAGAACTTCTTAGACGAAACCCTAGAATTTTCATCCCCCTCTCATATGTACAGCCTATAGAAATTGCCATTCCATAAAATTTAGAAAAAAACTGTCTTTATTAGCCAGGGCCAGCAATCGAAAAAAAGAAAAAAAAATAGTGCCGAATATTTTTACGTTTGAATGGGGTCTCTGGATTCTGCAGAGCCATTAATAATCGACAAAAACGGTAGGAGTCTATAGGGACGACGAGGACACTAACGGCACAAAATGTGGAAAAATAATTAATTCATCCATAAACATTAAATCTAATTTAGAAACTCAAAACTTCCTAGATGTTACTTTCAACTTTGGAGAAAATACGTTGGAACTGTACAATTAAAAAAAATGCCCCAGACATTATATATAATACTTATCCAACAACCCAACACATCATTAACCGCATCCCCAAATCTATAGAAAATACAATTAGTACCAACTCTTCAAAACGATAAATTTTTAATCAGCGCAAACTCTTCTATGATGCAGCTTAAAAAATAATGGATATACTATAACCATCATCAACTATATCGACGCAAATATTCCAATAATAATAATAATAATAATAATAATAATAATAATAATGATAATAATAATGATAATGATAATAATAATAACAAATCAGGGAAATTGTTTATTCAACTCTCTCTTTAATATTATGTTAAAAAATAAGCCGTGGAAAAATGTCATACATACACTTCCCTAAAATAACCTATTGCATAAAATGCTTAAAAACCTCTATTAAAATCAGCTAAAGTTTTAGCAACAAGCTAAAAACAACAATAAAGCATCACGATAATAAATACTTAAAATCAACACAATAATTTCAATAATATTGCTGATACCAAAAATTGCAACAAACTGAATAAGGCAGACTGTCCACGATAACAGGAATACTTACAGTCTAGAGTTGTTTAATAATGCAATAATAGTTAATCTAAACGATAAAAATACCATATCGGGCTTGCCAGACTCTCTTTTATGGACCCTTTTAGAGTCCACGAATGCTTTTTTAATAACCCCAATAATCCGAACAAAACTTCTTTAACTACGGATCATTATGTATTGTTAAACTAATCTCACACTACACATAAAATGGGAAATTCTCAAAAAAGCAAATACTTGTAAACGTCTATATAGCTCTTGCCTTCTTTGTTGCCATGAAAAAAAGTGATTGCTAAAATTAAGAGATAACCAAATTATTATATATTGGAAATGGATCGTCAATTGTTTGCAGGCGATATACATCCCACTTTCTTAGCAGCTTCAAATAATACTGAAATAAATCCAGTAAACCCTTTTTCCCCTCAAGGAGATTTTCTTAACTCTGAACTTTAATCAATACTTATAATTATATATTACATTAATCTTGTGTTCTTTATTAATTAAAACTCTAAATGTTCCGAAAACAAAGTAAAAAAGATCATCTTATACTATACTTTTCTCCTTAAAATTGACTCAAACTATATTATTACCAATACATTTATAACTGTTTCCCTTAGAGTTAACTGCCCTTGATAATTATAAATACGTAATTTTATATTTATAAATTTATAATTGTTTACCCTGTTATTTTATATAAAGAATTTACCTGAATTTTATGGACACATCTGAAATAGGACGCATCTTTATTATATGTGCACCCGAGTTTTGTAGACACTTTGAACTATTTGAAACTTTGGTGACTAACGCCAGCCATCACTTGTTTTCCCGTTCGGCGTCTTTTTATGACACGCAGAAAATATACATCCGTTAATTTAATATTTATATTTCCTATTCTTCTTTTGTCATATTGCACCCTTGTTTTCCTTATTTTTATTCTATCCTCTCTAACAAACAAACTTCGGTTTTACATCCTCAATCCAATTTCGCTCCTTCTCTCTTTTCAAAATTCTGATTCTTACTTTAATCTGGATTTATTTAAATATAATTTGTTCTTCCTCGGCTCACTACTTCTCCGCCTTTTCTTTATCTCGCTATTTCTCCTCCTCTCCCCTCATTATTAAATACACAAGTCCTTGGTGTTTAATACCCATAAGTAATCAAACATTATTTCTGATAATATATTTTGGCATAATTTGGTTGACCATAGAGGCTGGATAGTGTGTTTGTCCCGTCTATAGAAACGATCTGGAAATGACTTAAGAAAATACTGCCGGGGTTACTATAATCAAGATATATTGAACTTTACCAACATATCGAGCATTTCCTCAATTATATATATATATATATATATATATATATATATATATATATATATATATATATATATATATCATATGGTAGTGTAGCTTAGTTTCGTAGAAGTAATATCATTGAAACATGTGTCTACCAAAAAGTGCTTAATGAGTTAAAATCCATGTCTATTCAATTTATTTATACAAATATTGATGGTCATATATATATGTAGCCATCAATGTTAATAAAAATAAATTAAAAATTATATGCATATATATGTAAATTCATATATTAGTATATATATATATATATATATATATATACATATGCATTCATGTATATATGCATAAAGCAAGTACAGACATACACATATATACATACACACATACATCAATGTATTGATGTATGTCTGTATGTATATATATATATGTGTACTTGTTTTATGCATATATACATGTATGCATTTGTATACGTATATGAGCATATATATACATATATAAATGTACCAATATATATATATATATATATATGTATATATGCATTTACACTTATCTATATGAATATAGATGTTATATATATATATATATATATATACGTACATATCTATTTATATATATATATATACACGTATGAAATTTATATTTTTTTTATTTTTAAAAAATATTTTTTTTCGAAACTAAAGGAATTTCTTTGCAAAAATACAATTCAAAATAAATTATCTAATCAATGGATATTTGATGGAGGAGAATATAGAGGAGCATCTTCTCAAAAATGCCATGAGCAGAATATTAAATATTGCTTGATATAATTTTGCCTTTAAGCAAATATATAGATAATGTATATATAAATAAATATGTATATATATATATATATATTATATTATATATATGTATATATATGTATATATATATATATATATATATATATAGAGAGAGAGAGAGAGAGAGAGAGACTGAAAAAGTGTATTATTGTTTTATTTAAACGTTTTACTTCCCGGATATATTAGCGAACCTATAACAGAGGACAGGAAAAAACACAATATACCCATAACTTGTTTATTGAAATAATTTCCAAACATTAAAAGAACAAGGAAAAATAAAGTTTGCTGGTGTTTGCCTATCATTTTCGATATTTCGATGGTAGTTTTACGTTTGGTTGGCTGTTCTGTAACAGTACGCTTTTCAGAACAAATCAAACTACCTTTTCTACCAATTTTATTGACAAAACAAACTGCCTTGTTAATAATTTGACACACCTCAAATACCAATGATTCAGCAATTGCGATGGCAAGTTGTTTACCTTGCGCGGAACCATACAAAAACCTCACAGTACGCGCATCTAAGTATTGCCACAGTTTCAGAAGATTTTGCTATAAAGCTACGTGTAAGTTTCGGAAACTGGTAAAAAAAATGTAATCTCGTAAATAATTTGACACACAGTATATATATATATATATATATATATATATATATATATATATATATATATATATATATATATATGTACATATATATGTCTTTATATATATAAATATATGTATATATATATGTTTATATGCATATATAGATATCTATATATATAAACATATATATATATATTTACATATATATATAGATAGATATCTGTATATATAAACATATATATATATTTACATATATATAAACATATATATATATTTACATATATATATAAACATATATATATAAACATATATATACACATATATATATAAACATATATATAAACATATATATAAACATATATATATAAACATATATATAAACATATATATAAACATATATATATATATATATACATAAACATATATATAAACATATATATACATAAACATATATATAAACATATATATATATAAACATATATATAAACATATATATATAAACATATATATAAAAATATATATATACATATAAAATATATATATATATATATAAATACACACACACATATATATATAATATATATATATATATATATACATACATATATATATATATATATATATATATATATATATATATATATATATATATACATACTGGTTTTGTATCAAGGTCCACAGAAAAGTCCCATTATTAACGCTTTAAAATATCTGATCACGTTTGAATTATGTCAAAAGATATGGGGAATACCTACAAGAATTTTGGAACAAGGTAATCTTGTCAGACGAAACGAAAATGCAAATGTTTGGGAGAAACACAGCAAAACATGTATGGTGTAAAATGGCACCACCTATAACAAAAAAGTTCCATTCCTGCGGTAAAGTTTGGCGGTGGTTCGATTATAGTATGGGGGTCGTCCAAAGGTCAAGTGAACTAGAATTAATCAATGGTAGAATGAATGTACGTATGCACGGGGAGATTTTGGAGAAAAATCTCCAGAAAGCTGCTGATTTGTTGGGGCATATTAGCAATTTCGTGGCTCAGTAAGACAATGATCCCAAGTATCCTGCCAAACTAACCAGGAAATGGCTTGGAAATAACGGAATTAACGTTCTTATATGGTCTACTCAGTCTCCAGATCTCAACCCAATTGAAAATGTGTGGAAAATATTCAGAAAATAAATGTTCACAAGATGAATCCACAAAAGATTCAACCACTAGAACAGTTGTAGCAAGATGAATGGCGCAAAATACCTGCATATCTTTGTAAAAAGTACATGCGTGCAACTATAGAAAGCGATTGGACTCTGCTGATCCCAATAAAGGCTATGCAACCAAATATTAAATCAATGTATCCAATATTTTGCGTTAGTTGATTTATATTTTTCCTTTAATAAAAACTTTCTGAACTTTAATTTTGTAATTACTGCACCAAATATTATTTGGAATAGTAATAGGAATATACTGACCAAATTTTAGTTAAAATCGGTAACCGTAAATTAAGTTATGAAGAAAAATGTAATGTATCCAATAGTTTAGCGTGGCACAATGTATATATATATATATATATATATATATATATATATATATATATATATATATATATATATATATATATATATATATATACATACTAGTTGGTAAACCCGTTTTATTAGATAGAGAAATAAGCTTAAATATGTTATTTTGCTTTGCAGATTTCGTACTTATGATTATTTTAGGTTGGTTCCAATATAAAATAATGACTTAAAAATAAAAGTGGCTCCTGCTCAACCAGCAATAATTGAAACCAAATAATTTAGCTTACGATTTAGTTTTTCCTTTGAAATTTTCAACTTAGCTATGCAAAAATATTTGCTGCAAGGCTAAAAATTAAGCATGAACCGATATCTTTATTCGACGCATATTCGTACTCTATTGGCCTTCACCTGAATGATTACATTTTTACAAAGATTTTCAACATTTTTCACAGATTTTCCCCGGCTTAAACTAAATATAAAGTAAGCGTGTTTTCAAATACTCTATATAAAAACATTCATATCTTTAGACCAAACCTTGACAGGGAGTTTCATACGCTATTTATAAAAAACAATATATCCCTGCATACAACTTAATATATTCAAACACGACTGTGTTCACTATAAGCTATTGACGCAAAGATTACTCAAATATAAATCATAGAGAATATCTGCATGGATATGATTACTAGTAATTGTTTACTGAAGATGATCATCTCATAAGAATACTGAAAAGGAATTAAAAGGTATTTATGAAACTTAATTTTTAAAAGAATATGAAAATAAGTTAGATCTTCTTCAGATAAATATAATTCCACGAACTATATATAACAAACTTCTATTTTCTTTTTACTGGAAAAACGGAGTTTATACAATGAATAACAATAGAACAGATCTCCAAAGAAGTGTGTGGTGTGTGTATACGCATCCCTATATATATATATATATATATATATATATATATATATATATATATATATATATATATATATAGAGAGAGAGAGAGAGAGAGAGAGAGAGGAGAGAGATAGATATAGATATAGATATATGTGTTTTTCATATATGTATATATCTATTTAATATAGGTATATTGACGAATATATATATATATATATATATATATATATATATATATATATATATATACGTACATATGTGGAAATATACGCATAAGGTTAGTGCAATCATAATGCCGTTTTTCGCAATTTGACTATAGATAAAAGCGACATTATTTTTGTATCAATATATAGGTGCGTGTGGGCGTGTAAATAGATGTATATATGTGTGTGTGGGTGCGTCAATAGATGTATATATATATATATATATATATATATATATATATATATATATATATATATGTATATATATATATATATATATGCTACGGGTACCATCTAACCCAGTATAGGTCATATGCTACTGGTACTATGTAACCCAGTACTACCTGCCTCATGGTCGGGTCACCGGCGACTAAACTGGTTCCCCCACCAGACTTGTTTGGTGAGGAGGGTGGCTAGTCTCCCTGAAGGATTAAAAACAAGACCTTCCAAAGGGCGAATGCACTCTTTTTCTGGGTCAACGGGTAACTAGCACCGTGTATATTTGTGTGTGTATATGTGTATTGGAGTCGAGAGGGCTCCCATAAGCCGTGGTGAAGGCAACCTTTTTAGAGAAGCAAATCTCTGATTTAAAAAAAAATAAATAAAGCGGGAGACCAGTACCCGCATTAAGCTGGTCTGCAGTTTAACTTGTTGCTTGCTATCTTGCTCTTGCTTGTTGCTGGATCTCAACATTTTGAACTGAGAGAGAGACTCTTTAACATCATCTTTGTATAGATACTCCCTCAGGCATTTGGGCTCATGGATTTTAAATGTCTGAGGGAGTGGCACTCGCCTGACAAGACGTTGCAATCATATATATATATATGACATTATTTGTATGTTTCCATATGTATATGTACATGTATGCATATATGAGTAACTCTATGTATATACGTATGTATATTTACATTTTCTGTAGGTATGTTTATTTATATATATATATATACTTATATATATATATATATCACACACACACACATATATACACACACACACATATATATATATATATATATATATATATATATATATATATATATATATATATGCATAATTATCCATATATGTGCATATATATGTATTTATGTATAACTATATGTTTATTTTTTTATATGAAAGCAGTTTGGCCCGGCTCTGTTCGGGCCCCATCTATTGTTCCTCATTTTATGGGCGTATATATATATATATATATATATATATATATATATATTAAAATATTGACTCATGTCCAGACAACCTATAACAAAAATGTCAAATGTTTAGATCAAAAGTTTTCGGAGGAGTTTGATAGAGTCTTCAACGTTCAACTTTTTCCTCTTGGCAGTCAAATTTTTTGCCAAAAACTAATTTAAAATCTTGCTGCATATCTGAATATTCTTGATATAAAAATTATAATATCTATCCACTAAATTTGTGGAATAGTTTACTAAAGACCGAAAAGGTCATATCTCTTGTATTTTGCCACTGTGGCGGCCAAATTTTCGGCCAAAACCGGATATTTCTTGAACATCTGATAGAAAACAGGCCAAGCGTTACCACTGCCATGGCATGTCAAAAAATGGGGGAAAAAGTATTTACTAATGAAAGTTCTGTTATTAATTGCAATATCGAATTCTGTTTTAATAAATAAATATTTTTATTTTTCTAGAGAGATACTGCTGATGATTAAAATGATTAAATTTTTGCAATTTTTGTATTTCAGCTCCAAAATATTTACTGTACAGTAGACGTTTGGTTACTTAACAGATACACACTTAAATGGCTTTTTAAAAACCTATATCGGACATTTCAAAACTTTATCATTCAACAATCTCCACATGTTGCCCTTCGGATAAAGATCACAGTGTAGTATATGTTCTGATGTTCCACTCTAATTTTTCCATTCTTGTTCAGTATAGGAAAAAACCTTACTCTATAAGAGAATATTTATTTTTGTTTATATCCAGAGTGACGCATTTCGAGGAGCTAGATGTTCCCCATTTAAAAATTGGCTCAAGTATAACTCTACTCTCGTGGGAAGGCAAGTAAATAGATACGTCTTTTGTAAAATGTACCAAGCATTACCACCGCTTTGGTGCGTAAAAATGGAACCCCAAACCTGTATTCTCCAGTGTAGATTTAATTATGATCTGAAATATCGAATTTAATTTTAATAGATAAATATATTTGTTTATTAAAATAAATTCTGCATTTGTTTTGGTCTTTAAATCTTTATTTTCTTTTTAATCTTATGTTCTATATATAAACAGTACGTAAAGTAAAAAGTTAACATTCTACTACTTAACGCATACACGATGGAACAAAGCTTCTGATTTATTCGACATTTACACCTTATACTTTACTAAAATGTATAAGAAAACGTGCCAAACATCAGGATTGACATGATACGTATAGAGACACTTTATTTCCTAATGGAGATCATGTTATGAATCGAAATAGCTCATTAATTTTATAAATATGTTTATTTACTAATACAGATTTTGCACTTGTATTATCTTAAATCCGTTTAATTTTGGAATTTTGACCGCACACATACACAAACATACACGCACACACAGACGAACACCAGCACACACACACACTCGCACGCACACACACACACACACACACACACATATATATATATATATATATATATATATATAAGCATATTTAATACGTGTATAATTCAAATTATATTAGATCAGACACTTTCTGATGCGTATCAGTGGACATTTCTATGGACTTTATTATTAAACCACACCCACACACATACACCCCCCACACACACATATATATATGTGTATATATATATATATATATATATATATATATATATAACTACTTAATTTACTTACATAAAATTAATATACAAAAGTATAGAGTTATGCGTCAACTTTAAGTATTTATTTTAAAATGCTCAATACGTAGTTAGAGGTATTTAGTAATTTAACACATGTATACTGCGATTAAGCTACACTGAATATTCCGCGTTTCATCCACTCTAGGGCTCTTCAGTCTTATGCGCCAATAACGAAACTATATTACATTCAACCAGAACTTGCTTCGCATAAGCCTGAAGAGTCCTAGAGTGGACGAAACGCGGAATATTCAGTGTAGCTTAATCGCCATATATATTTTATAAATTACTATATATATATATATATATATATATATATATATATATATACATATATATATATATACATATATATATATATATATACATATATATATATATAATATTGATACATCTCTTGTAATATTTTCAAACTGATAATTACCAGTAATTTTAAGCAGTTTACGGAAAATTAAATAAGGCGACGATATGAAACAAGGTTTATAATGAATCAGCATTAAATGCATAAAAAATTCATGGTAATCAAAATTATATTCGTGTGTGTGTGTGTGTGTCTATGTGTTTTCTTGTGTATGGTTTTACGTATAATAAGACACACATTCTACTCTTTGTAAAGATCAAGTTCAATCTTATATTTCGATTGAAGTTTCGCACATTCTGATTTTTGCACACCTTTAATAATCTTAATTTTACGGAGGAGAGAATGTTAGCTTTAAGGGTAAAGGTTATTGCACTTCAAACAACCTTTTAGATTTTTTTTTAATTTAGGGTCAGCTATTTGGGTCTAGATTTCAGACAAAATTATTTTCTAATTTGATAACTTGTAAGGAATATTATGATTTAGTTTATTGAATATCACGATATACTTTATTGAATTAAACGTGCGTATGCGGTCTCGAAATCCGATTGTCTTAGCGCTTCGAAATCTCCCGTGTGTTCCGAAGTTTCACGATAATCAAATGAAAATTGGGTATCCGTATTTTTCTGAATTTGACCAATAACGAAACTACATTAAATTCAACCAGAACTTGCTCCCATACTTACCAAACTGTTTTAGCATTGCCTTAAGGAGAAGTGCTTTCCGACTCCCTGGAAAACCTCATCAGTATGCCCTGTATTGAAGAATTCAGGTGATAAGTCATCTCCCTCTCAGTACAGACGAATAAGTTTCCTGTGTGTTATGAGTAAGTAGCTGGAATCCATATAAAAAAGAGAAATAGTCAACCAGCTCAGCAGAAATAACATTCTTAGTGACACACCATATGGATTCCGTTCTGCAAGATCTACCGCAGATGTGCTAACGGTTATATCCTACAGGATTAGTGAATCTCTTGAAAAAGGCTTCCTTTCTAGGGCAATTGCTCTTGACATACCAAGGTATGGCATAAGGGTCTACTTCACAAGATTTCCAGCTACGGTATAACTGGGAATGTTTTCTCAATCATTAAATCATTTCTCTCCGATAGGCTCATAAGAGTAGTGGTAGATGGACAAAAATCGGAGGCCTGCAATATAAATGCTGAAGTCCCTCAAGGGTCAATCCTGGGCCCAACTCTCTTCCTGATCTACATCGATGACCTCCCTAAACACATACTTAAATCATTCGTTGACATCTATGCTGATGACACGTCCATCTACGGCAACACATCAAAGGCTGTAAATGAGAAAGTTCTCTCTGATTCTCTCTCCTCTGATCTCGACCGTGTGGTTCAGTGGGGGCAAATGTGGCTGGTTACCTTTAATGCATCCAAAACCAAACTCCTATCCTTACATCGTCAACGCTCTGATCACAACCTGGCATCAATTGTGATGGATGGCTCTCGTCTGGGTGAGGTCCCGTGTTTTGACAAGCTTCTGGGTTTGACCTTTACTCTGATCTGAAATGGAACACGTACATTTGTATGTTGCCAAGATCGCTGGAAAGATGGTGGGATGCTTCTACACCTCAAGAAGATATATCACTACTGATGCAATTCTCTATCTATATAAAAGCCAAGTACATCCAAGGATGGAATACTGCTGACATATCTGAGCAGAAACTGCAAAAAACAGCCCATAGTGGGGGGTGCCCTTTACTCTACCCTGCAACCTCTCTCCTGTGAGAGAAGTTGCTAGCCTATCCTTGTTTTATCGTTATTTCTATGGCAGCGGCTCGTCTGAACTCCAATCTCTGGCCCCCGCCTCGCCAATCTTTCACTAAAAACACCCGTCTAGCTGAATCCACTGTGAAAACTTTCCCCCACTCTTTATCTGTGCCTAAATCAAAACGTGGATTCCATGAACAATGCTCCTTTTTTAGAACTGCACCCCTGTGGAACTCTGTTCCGTCTGCCGGCTTCCCACCTGACTACAACTTGGATGTCTTCAAGTCCAACGTTAACAAATTCCTAATGAACCGCCCCCTTAAGTAAACACTTCATAAAATCTCCACACTAACGTACTGTACTTGCAATAATCTTTACCCCTGAGTGGCTTCCAGGCCTTGATAAGTGGTGACCACTGTGTAAAAAAAAAAATTCTCACATATAATTTTTGCGAAGGTTCATGTCGATATTCCCGATTTTCGTCCACATTTGCTGAGAATCGCGACTGCAATACGGCAAACATAATCGGTTTACGTGTAAAATTTCTGCTACTAGAAGAGAAGATGTGTAATATTTGTGTAATATTATGCTTGCTGCTTCTACCTTTATCATGGTGACCATCCCTTGAGAAGGAAGTGGGATATTCCAAAATGGCTAATAAATATTTGAAATAATAGAACAAGAAACGAGAAAACCTTACAAATTTGGGTGGTATGGGGAAAACCCAAGCCGCATCCTGATCGGATAAAAGAAACCGTGATAACCACTGAAAGAAAGAAAAATCGGCTTTGCTTTTCTGTTCAAATATATTAAATAATATGTATGTGTAAATATTTTTTCATAAAAACTTGTAGAAAAATATAGAAAAAAAACGTATTGCTTAAAAAGATTTTTATTGTGTACATTTTTCATGAAGCTATAGTTTATATTTAAAATAAAAACAATTATTTGTTTGTATAGAAAAGTTAATTAGTAGAAAAATCATATATATTATACTGTGCTATTATTTATACAATTTAGAAGTTGTTTTTCTCATATGCATTTGTATAGTTTATCATGTTATGTATAATTTGTGTTATCTATATAGATTTTGGACAATAGTTTTATAATGCATGTACTAATGTTGAGAAATTACCGTGCAATTTTTTATCATTTAATTTAATTATTTTTACGGTACATTTCGTTTATTAAATTGCTAGTAGAAATACAGATTAGTTAAATAAACACAAAATGCATCCTTCCTGTGTTAAAAAAACGGCGTTCAAAATAACGTTATGATCTCAGCTCTTTGTTTTCTCTACAAGAGCACTATTTGATACTTAAATAATCATCACATTTGATCTCATTTTCTTTTATTTGTCTGGTTTATTCTCATTGATTCCACCATATATAATAGAAACACAACCAAAGATTTCGTATTTTGCATGTCTACATAGACGAAAAAATATATTGCTTGATTTAAACTTAAAACATTGCCAGAAAATAACAGGTAAAATATTTCCAAATCTCCTTTAAATGACGAATTAAACATGGTTTCCTCATTCCTGTTATAGATAATTTAAACCTGATACTGACTGATTGACAGAATTTGACAGATTCAATATTTCAAAAACTATATAAAATTGTTAGGTGAAAGTAAAACATACTAACATATAATTATTCCCTCACCATGTTAAGGATAACTAGTCTAAATAAGGATTTTACTGCGCTAACATAGATGCAGAAATAGCATCTTTTTTGTTTCAAATTATTTACTCAAGAACCAAATTTTATGAATATTTTTTGTTCGTAGTAATGTACTTTTTTGCAACATTTCTACCGATTTCGCGTCGATATATATTAAAAATAATTAAATTACAGTAACATCTTTTTTTCATTTTTATTAATTTAATCAAGTAAAAATATCTTATTTTTATTTTCATTACTGAAGTGAAAATAAAGTGTGAATTTTACATCAAATTTCTTAAGATTGAAGGACGCAGCTTAAAATTTAACTTTAAAAATTAAATTAATCCATGCAAAATACACTCGACCACTATATCACAACAAAGACCGAATTTTCCTCATCATCGTTATGTTCCTATTTACTTGCCTCCTCATGAGGGCAGAGTTATACATCACCTGGATTTGTTAATATGAGTTAAATAAGACCCCAAAAGGGGGGCATTATGCATAGAAACAACAATTTAAATTGCCTCAGTTTAGAAGGATTTCTCCTCCATTGATCGAGATCAGGAAAAGGTAACGTGAAGGGTCGGAACATATACTACACTGTCATCTTGCTCAATACCAGCAATATTTATATAATGATATCGGTAAGAGAATATCTTTCAAAAATATACAATATTATCAGAACTTTAATAAGAATCTAAATTTATTTTAAATAATATTCACAAAACTTTCTATTATTCCAACCAATATAATACGAATTTTTATTTTACATAATGAATATATTTTTTCTATTAAAAAATTTTAAACAATACAATTCCTCTTACAACTGATTCGTAATCTCGTAAACTTACGTATTTTTATAAACGGTTGACATAGAAATTTCATTATACAAGTGTATTTTCTTTTTTCGTTTGTATTTTGTTATAACCTCAACCTATTTTTTCAAGCGAAAGTATTTGAAAAGATGAGTTACGAATAGGGCCTGGGTTATCAGAGCCGTCAAACCTGGTTCGAACTTGTGTAATAATGCAGGAGTATACAGCGTGGACCGGGAAACATTTCCCCTGTTATTAATTTCTACGAAGGACACGAATTATATCGGGCGGATGGGCAGTCTATGAATAGCTGAGCCACTTCAATCAAGGAAACTATCATAATGACGAAATAATTGACTAAATTGATCCCTCGATAAGACAATTGAAGCTGTATAGTCGCATTGTAAAAAAAGAGGAGAAAAGTTGAAACAAATTTTGGAAATGCATATGATGGAATTCGTGTTACGAAGAAAAGAAAATGGGCCAATCTTTCCTTGTATAATCCAAAGCATTCCTGAACGATTTATGTTTAAAACATATGTTTATCTCGTTAAAATTAAAAACAAAAGTTTATGGTAAAGTTTACCTGGTGCCTATCTAAAAATTCCACTTTAAATAAACGACTTTTATATGTTTTGGATACGCTAAAACGTATTTCACATTTGAATGTATAAGTTTTCCGGATATAAACTATATGATTTCTAATGTGTAACGTGCTGGTTAATGGTGTATGCGTAAGCGCGCATATTGTCTGTGTACAAATATGTCCACCACTTTTAACATTTATTATATTGCTTAATATCCAGCAAACTACATATTTGCGAACATTTTATAAATATAAAAGTTTCTATTTGTTGTTTTTTTTTAAATTAAAAATGAAAATATAAAAATGTTCTGCTTATATTGTTTTAAATTAAACATATTAGAGGTTTATAGTGTTAAATAATATAAACATTTCTATTTCTATTTTTTAAATGTGTAAAAAAGTTCCTTATATAAAATAAATAAAGTGTTTATTATTAAAAAAAACAACTGTAATTTGTGCTTATTTAAACTTGTAACTTCGGAATTACCGATATCATTGCTTATATGTTGATGGCGTAATATCATAACGGTTATTATGAAATCTTGCCTATTTAATGTGATAGAGGAATCGAAAGTGGTTTGCCACCTAATCTCTAGTTGAATATGAAAAAAAAATGTTTATTACTCTCATCGATTACAAACTTAACTTTCAGATTCAAAAAACACACACAGTTGAAAACAAATATTTTTTTATAAATTTTATCCTCGCCGTTTATTGTGGAACCTTAATAACAAACTCGTAATAAATACTTACTTCCATCGATTTTTTTATGTTTACTCTACTAAAAACTGATATAAATTATTGCATGTCATGTAAAATTAGTACAAATTCCAATGTATTTCAGGTTAAAATATTATTTATACTAAAGTGTCATATAGAAATAAATGCAATCCTAGTTTTTTTTTTGTATTAAAGATCTTATAAACCTACACATTTCAGGTTAAAATATTATTACCTTCTTAATATTATGTTGACATAAGAAAAATCATGCAGTGCTTTTGTTGATTAGGGACCTTTCAAATCAACGCATTTCAGGTTGAAATTATTACCTACTCACATTTTATGTTGAATTTAAAAAACATCAATACCTTTGAAATGAAATAATATGACCTATATATACGTTATGCTGAAATAAGTACAAACAGTTTTCTGTAAATACAGAAACCCAGATTATTCCTTCCATAAATTTGTAACCAACGATGTCCTTAAATAGTCTACAATTTCGGGTCATCAGAACTATCATAAAATAGATCTGACTAACATAACGTGTGTATTATGTAGATAGAGGTGCAATTTTAAAGACATTAAATACAGACATGTACAGGGAAATCTATTTTGAAATATTTATATTAGTGAATTTAAAAAAAAAGAGGGCTACAAAACTGCCATATGATCATAATGTGACGAAATGAGGACAACATCCAAACAGTTCAACAAATTGATACAATTGTCAGCAGATATTCCAGTACTCGAAAATCCAGAACTTCGTGATTTAGTTAACTCTTTAATGTTACGATGCCCAACCTACCTGTAATGGTTTGATTATGTAATAAAATGTGTGTTTCTTATTTTTATAATTTTCAACTGCCGTGCAATTTCCACGTGTTCTGCTAGTTTATATAATTTTAATAATCATTGCTCCGTAAAAATGGAAATTTCATTAAAAGTAAGAAAAATAGTATTTACGTATAGTTTCTACTTGCTGATCAGAGATAAAATATACTGTATGAAATTCTGTAACGAGTTGTTGATTTAATATAAATCTAATAGTATATTTATAAATAAATTGTGAATTATGTATGCAATGCACACCGCTGGCGATACTGGAAATGCAATTACTAATTAGTGTGAAATAATACGTGGCCCTCGCAAAAGGAGCGTAAGCTTCTCAACCCCGTTTAGGGGCTTAACTATAAATAAGTATAATAAAAAGTGTAAATAATATTGGCTAAGATTCAGTGATGATTGTGGAGGCAGTAAGAATTATTCAAGGGTTAAACATACGATAACGGAAAAAAGGTAGACGTTAGATCGGTCAAGATGATGGGATCATAGCATTCAATATGAAAACACGGGTCAAAATAATACAAATTATACAAAAATTCGCGAATTAGACAAGCGCAACTAAATAAACGCGGAAGGTTATACTTGCTGCCGGTTCATTATCCGCGGTTTAATTCAAAGTATATCAATTTTGTAACGTGTTCGTTTTTGGCACACAAATAATACAATCTAATCTTCTTATGATATATAGATATGTTATTGAAATTCTGGAAAACATAAGCCCTGATTCTATGTAATATATATATATATATATATATATATATATATATATATATATATATGTGTGTGTGTGTGTTTGTGTGTGTGTGTGAGTATGTGGTTATGTATATATAGATATATGTATATACATATATATGTATGCATATATATATATTGTATTGTTGTAGCATACGACCTATAATTTATAGTATTGAATATGTGCATAATGAATTATATATATATATATATATATATATATATATATATATATATATATATATATATATATATATATATGAACAAAATAGGTATTGAAGGTATAAGTTGGTTTGGAAAAAAGGAATAAAACATATAGCACAAGAAAAGCTTTTAAACTTTCGTCCCCATTTTAGCGGACATTTTTAGGATGATAAAATTATTGAAAACAATGATGAACTGTATATACATAAAATGAGAACGTTATTATACTTAATTTATCAACAAATAAATAAGAAAAAATAGAGGATAAAAGGCAAGTAATCTTCTGAATACACGGTATTACAGAGCGTAATGATTTTCACGAGAAGAGCAGAAAACTAGGTGACATACTGATAAATAATAAAAAACCTATTCGACCAAACAGAACCCCCACTTTAGAAAATATATACATTACAAAGTATTGAAATATATCGATAAGTAAATGAAAAATGTATAAAATATGAAGCTTAAAGATAAAGGAAAGTATATGTTATATATCACTAGGGAATAAATATATACTTTTTATAGATAAGAAACACTGCCGTTTCGTGATAAATTGTAGAAAAATGTATCTATCCCGAGGCATAGAGTTGTTCACAAAGAAATACACTTCATTATAAAAACCACACCAGGAGCAATGTTTTACTTTTGTTCTCTTCTGAAATCCTGTTGTAAAAAACAAACACAAACGAAAAAAGGACGCCGGAAAAAATACGTAGATTTATTTGGTTCAACAGGAATGATAAATTATGTTCCTAAAATTATATAAATGCAACTTTGTCTGTGTGTGCGTGTTGGTTTCTCAGTGACTCCAAACGGCTGAACAGATTGTCTTTAAAATTTTAATCTGAGAATTATCTTATTAAAGTTTTGTCTTAGAACACCCCAGATAATTACCGATAATCGAAACAATTATTTTAATTCATCTATCATCGGTAAGGTCATTTTTTTCACGCCATCGCTTAGCAGCAATGATAGAACAACACGTCGTGAAAAATTTACTGTTAGTAAGTTGAAAGCGTATATTGTTTATTTTATTTATTTATGTGTTTAGCATGACGTGTTCTGTAGGTTCAAAACTGCGCATAAATTTCTTTATGTTTTATTATGTGCAGATAATTTTATGGGACTTGAAAATTTACGTATTTTTAGCGACGCAAAAGAAAATTATGGTTCTGTTTTTGAACATCCATTGAACAAGCAAATGATCCTGAATAAATTGCAACAAAATATGCACACATATTTAGTGAAAATGTCATTAAGAGTTGTTTTCATATGTCGGGTTAAAAAAAAAACATAGGCCCTAACACCCAAGTATAATTTGTATGCCCGACAACATGCGAAAAGGATTTTTTTTACACAGTTGACTAATTGTAGAACTATAAGAGGAAATAACCAATTAAATTCTTGCAAATAATAGATAGTCGATGTTGATTCACGTGGGTTCTTTCGCATACGGTTCAAGAAACCATGCCTCCCCAAATAATAATAATAATAATAATAATAATAATAATAATAATAATAATAATAATAATACAAGTAGTCCAATATAGAGGAAAAATGAACCACCTGATGTACATGAACGATTTGAAACTTTTTGCAAGGACAGAAAGGAGCGAGATACAATAATTTACACTACCTGTATCTTCAGCCAAGATATCACAATGGAATTTGGAAAGGAAAATTGCGCAGTATTAGTTATAAGAAAGGGAAAACTGGAAACGACAGAAGGCATGGAACTACCCAACCAAACAGAAATGAGGGCACAATGTGAACAAGACGACTATAAATACTTGGGAATTCTGGAAGCGGACACCATCAAAGCAACAGAAATCATAGAGAGAATTGGAAAAGTCATGCCCCAGGAGAACAAGAAAACTCCTGGAAACACATTTATATAGGAAAACACTGATAAAGGTATAAATACATGGGCAGTATCACTAGTAAGATACTGGTAGTAGATAAAAGAAGAACTGAGACAGCTTGACCAGAAGACCAGGAAACTTATGACCATGCATAATGCACTACACCCAAGGGGCGATATTAACAGACTCTAAGTTAATAAACAAGACGGTGGGATAGGATTGATCTTTATAGAAGACTGTGCGAAGGACACACAAATAAAATAACTAGAAAAAAAACATAATGCAAAATACTGGAAGGATAATTATGGCAACGAGAAACAATGAAAATAAAACCAGAAAACAGAAAACAGAGAGATAAATGAAAAAACGAGAAAAGAACAATGGGAAGAGAAACAACTCCATGGAATATTCATAAGAATGACAACGGATGAGAATAACGAAAGCACTTGGGCATAGATGCGAAAACGATATATAAACCAAGAGACTGAATCTCTAATAACTGCACCACGAGATAACTCGATAATAACCAACCATATAAAAGCAAAGACAGATAAAACACAAGAAAACAGCAAATGCAGACTCTGTAGACAAAGAGACGAAACGACAAACCATTTCGTAAATGAATGCAGCAAACTAGTCCAAAAGGAATACAAAAATAGGCATGGCAAAGTGGGGAGGTCGGTGCACTGGGATTTGTGCAAACGGTTGCATTTTGAACGTACAGACATATGGTAAAAGCATGAACCCGCAACCGCACTCGAAAACAAGAACCACAAAATCCTATGGGACATGGGCATACAGCCGAACAAACCGATCCAAGCAATAATACCAGACATCGTAATAATTAATAGTAAGAGGCTGTTGCGATGACGCAAATTTATTTGCAAATGCTATCGGTTGAGAGAGCTAAATGTCTGGAGAGACTTGTTGTCACTCAGCTTCCGGAGAACACCTCAAGTCTCCAATTAGATGTTTTGTGGACATGTGTGAACGCTTCATGTGAGCCAATAATAATAATAATAATAATAATAATAATAATAATAATAATAAAGATTAAGAACATATATACACATATATACATACACACACACATATATATACATATATATATATATATATATATATATATATATATATATATATTCGAGAGGCGTCTATATGGCCTAATCCCTGAAGGAGTTAACTATTTTGTAATCACTTTTTAATATATATATATATATATATATATATATATATATATATATATATGTGTGTGTGTGTGTGTATATATATACATATACATATGTATACACGATCATACATATATATATGTATTTATACATATATATATATATATACATATACATATGTATACACGATCATACATATATATATGTATTTATACATATATATATATATATGTATATATACACATATATATGTATACACTATCACATATATATATATATATATACATATATATATATATATATATATATATATATATATATATATATATATATATTAGATGAAAGTGTTCCGGAAATTACTGATATAATGTAAAATCACATATGTTCATATATATTTTCCATGAGCGGGTGAAACATTGAGGAAATAGCTGAACAGTTAAGGATAGAAAAATAAATGTGTTTCATATGTATAGAAGAGGCTTGTATATGGAGTCAATCCGGGAAATAGCTGAAGCATTTAAGCATTTAACAATTAATGTATGCTTTATATATTATCAGGAGCTGAGCTATTTGAGTTTGTCTAAAAAGTGTTGGATCGCTTTAGAATTGTAAAAGAGTTTTACTCCATATAAATATATATATATATATATATATATATATATATATATATATATATATATATATATATATATATTGTGGAGAGGGGGGGCGAAAATGAATTCACTTCCAGAGATTGTTTAAATAGTTTACGATCTGAAAGTCACTATATTTTATATATATTCTTAATATAAAAAAGGGTAGGCATATATTATTAGTGCCGGAAATTGCTAAAGAACTACGCAATTTGATAATCACTTATTTCATATATATTTCAAGAAAATAGGATAAATGATTTCAATCCTTTAAATGGCTACATCACTTTATGATCTGAACATAATTTTAGTCCCTATATATTTTCATTTAGAGAAGGGAGTAAAATTAAGTCAGTACTGGAAATAGTTAAAATAGATCAAGATCAAAAATTGTATTGTCATAAATATTTATCGGAGACGGTTGCATATAGTGTCAATCCCAAAATGGCTGATTATTTAAATATCAAAAATCACTATATATCATAGATTAGTCGAGGAGTAGGAGGTATTTTAGTATAGCTCGAAAATTTATTAGGCAATTTACGATCTGAAAATACTAAAATACTGAAATACTCGGAAGATGACGGCGATCCGGCTGACTTTGGTGTCGTGGGAATCATGTGTGTTATGTTCTTTACCCATGAACAACCATAAGATTCAAGCAGTTGTAGGGCAACGGAAAATAGGGGCAGTGACGGAAGGGTACAAAGTTGTAGCACTAATTCTGGAGCCAAACCTGTGACTATTTGGTTATCCAGCTGTCATCTGCTTGCACTAGGGGATCACCACACACTTCAGTACATTTAGTTACACATTGCTGTTGATTTGAAGCCGGCTTCAAAGATGTGAAGGTGCATGATGTAGTGCTTGCGTTAATGCACTTCTGAAACTATATCTATGGTCGAAATCTTCGTTACGCTGTCTCATCAAGCGTTGAGCCGATAGCATTTCCTTTTTGAGACTGCTGGCAATGGTTTTGTTTCAGATCGGTATAGGGCATCAGTTTTACAGCGATGGATCTCCGAACTTTCTCGTTTAACATTGTGTAATTTCCAGATATGATATACCCCCCCGCTATTTTCTGGATATTTGTACAAAACTGGCTTACTTGATGATTGCCTCTCACGGAAATGGAATCATGTCGTTTTTTTGTAAGGCAACAAATATTTAATTCGAATATATATATATATTATATAGTCATAGACATACAGTTCTGTTTCGTTGTATCACAACGGATGGAATCATGTCGTTTTTTTGTAAGGCAACAAATATTTAATTCGAATATATATATATTATATAGTCATAGACATACAGTTCTGTTTCGTTGTATCACAATTCATCAGTGCCGCTATACTAGCATCTCTCCCAAGCCAAGGATTGCATCTAGAACAGTCGTGTTCACAGTCGGCAGTTCTCCCACTCGACCACAGAAGCAAAGCCCGCAAATAACTCGTCGGAATGTCTATTTAAATAAACATCCGTCACCACTTTACATTGCTCAAACCGCCAGTTTGTAAACGACCAAACAACGAGCTTCGCATTTTTCAGCCAATATATATATATATATATATATATATATATAGTCTTTGAAGTTTTTAACATTTAAAACTATACAAAAAATTACTTTTTATCATTCGTTAAAAAAAAACATCTAGTCAGTAAGTCATTTAATCACATGTAATCACTGCATCAACTCTCTCGAATTTACTATAATACCAATTTTTTTATTTATCAAGGGATCATCAGTTGTTTACCATGAAACACTGTTTCGGGGATATATATATATATATATATATATAATATCAAATTCTGAAATACTAATAGAGTACAGATAATATAGTGCATGTATACATTAGTGGAAATAAATATTAGTGTCTATATTTACAAGACATTAATTACCAGATAAAAACAATCACAATTTATGAAATAAAGCAATGTTCTAAATAAAGAATTCTGAATTAAATTGTGTAGATTTGCAACAAAAGTTATTGTTTACAAAGGAGTACGAAAAAAAATTCAAATAATTTCCATGGATTTTTAATTAATGACTCATCTCATCATCTCATCGGAGAAAATGATATGAGTAATTATAAATTGCGTTCATCAGCACATTATTTGAAAAAATCTAAACTGATAAATACTCACATTCATTTTGCTCGTGGCATTTCTCCCGATGAAATAAGACATTCATTGAAAATCAATTAATTAAGATTAAACATTTAAAGTGTGTTTACTCCTTGTTAAACAATAAATGTTCTCGTAAATCTACATAACTCCATTCCGAATTCCACCAATATCGTTTATATAGTATATTCTAAAAACGGTAAAAATAATTGCTGTTTTTTTATGAATTAAAACCTTACTAAATCTTTTGCTTATGTTTTGGATTTTCTTTTGCAAATCACCGAGGTTAAGCAACAATGAGCTGAGCCATTACATGATGGTGACCCTTTTAGTATCATAGACGCTGGATGTAAGTTGCCGGACATAGAAAGCGCCAGGTAGTTATTTGAGGGCTCGTTTTATTTATTGTGAGAGATGCACCTTTAGTCTTTGTTCAGACATGCATATAGGAGAAGGGAAATTCTGATGTAAAAAGAAAACTTGAGGGAGCCTCTCTGCTCTGTCTTACGAAATCCATTGTACATAATGAGTTTAGCACTTGTACCAAAAATGTGGGTGGTTCCGAACCAAACCTTCGCCACTATAAACAAGCCATATGTGTATTTACTGCGTCGAAATCGATAAAAGTGTCAGAAATTATGCCTACGCCAATCTTAGATATTTACCAGGTAAAAATATAATGGTTGATTAATTTAATCTGAAAGGAATTCTCTTCATAAGAATCTCGGAAACTTTATATGTAATATCTCTATCTGTCACTGAGTAAATATGATAACGGAAAAGTCCTACTGATATCATGGTAAATATCATATCATTGTCGGTGTGTTGCAAACAGGCGCATAGCTTTCTAATCTAATATGGGTTCGATGGCCCGTGGATAGCATTGTAGTATGCATTTAGATAATTGGTGTTTCCGTAGTTTACTGATTTTTGCGTATATAAAGTTAATTGTCCGGAAATAATATGCAGATCTATATATTGCTTTCAATCACTTTCTGGCTGTTTTTGCTTCGGTGTCTTAATTTATTTGTAGTATGATTGCCGCTAATTGTTTAGGAAATGTAGTGTTAAGAAATGTAGGTGTTTCAACCATGAGTTGAAGAGCGACTGTCAATATTCGTTTGTTTCTTTTCTAATCTGCGCGTACACGATCAGAATATGTGATGTCCATAGTTAAGTTTCTGATGATATTAGACAAAAATCATTTTATTTTACTCATATGCAATGTTTACATATAATAATACCTTACACATACACTCATGTATTTACGTTTATGTTTAGATTTTAGGGACAGCAAACCATTATTTTTACATTTCCGCAACGGGTGTAGGAAAAAAGGAGCGACTTGCATATATTTTTCATGTGGATATATTTAGTACATGCAATAGTTTATCGCATACTATAATTTTTTTACATAGCAGTCACCACATTTCAAGGCCCGAAGGCTACTCGAGGATAAGTGTTTATTAGCATACAGTGGTCAACGAGACAATGTCGTAATAATTGTTTGAATTTGAAATTTGGTAAATTGGATTTTTTTTTTTTTTTTTTTTTTTTTACAAAGGCATCACCACATTATCAAGGCCCAGAGGCCA
>NC_136491.1:87088532-87101032 GCF_053919585.1 Euprymna scolopes
TCTAAGGTGACCAGATACAGCTTTCCATTTTACCAAGCGTTCGACTGTGAACCTTTGACCGAGACGCTTCGCCATAGAAAGGGATGTTTTCATATTTTTTCCTTACAATATCAAAAATCTGCTTGTGAGTCATTTTGGACAGCTTAATCCTGTAATTCGGGTTTTATATCTCTGCCAGGACACGATCTATTTGAGATTATTTGTTTTCTTATTATATGCTATCATAATAATAACCATGAACAAAATAGAAATTATCAGTTAAAATTAATAAAAATTGATGGGAACATATTTAAAAATCGATTTCTTCCTTCTTTCACTCTTGGTCCATCTTTTTTAGCTCATGATTATATATATATATATATATATATATATATATATATATATATATATATATATAAATGGATTAGAAGATAGATATGGATATATACATATGAATATATATATACATATGTATATATATACACATATATATATAAAGATATGAAGATAGATATAGATACATACATATGGATATATCTATATATATATATACATATATAAATATATAGATATATATATAGATATTAAAATAGATAGATAGATATTAATAAATATAGATAGATATAGAGATGTATTTATACAAATATATAAATAGATATTAATACATATATATATATATATATATGTGGGGGTATGTATATTAATATTTATATATACAGAACGTGAATGTTAGATAGGGAGAAAGACAATAATTGAAACAAAACTGATGTTTCTTTTAATTATTACTATTGTGACGAAAGGCGTTTACACCAACTAGTGCAGTAATAGATAAAAAGTAAAATAAGGAGATAAATCAATATCCGAACATTTTTTTAAGATTTTAAATATTGTCTGAGGAAATAACGGACTAAGGCTTGACAAAGAAAAAAAATGGATATTAAAGAAGCTTCCATTTATATTCCAGCGTGAAGCATGCAAAAAATCCATGACCAATTTTTAGGAATAATAATAATAAAGTACAATATTTCATTTAAAATTAAAAACATAATATTTCATAGTTTCTTGTCCATTTCAACTTTGTTTGGTGCATGCAATTTTATAATGAGTATTAAGTTACAGCTTCATGTATTCTTTTTTATTTTCAATCTATTTATTTCAAAAGGAATATGTTGACTTAATAAATTATATTTACAAACTCGATGATATTTGCATAATTTTGTTGTTTAATTTTATTTTCTGTTTGGTATTGGAAATTACAATCTGTTCTAAGAATTATTTTATATCGATTTATTTTTTTTTTAAATTTACCACCGGTTCTGCACGTGTTTACATAATGTTATTTGCCAAAAAACTGCAGGCAATTTACATTGCAAGAAGGACAGACCATCCTTAGATTTTTTGTCATTGGAAAAAAAAAATAGAAATAAAATAATATTTCCCTACAAATCTGAAAACACACATTAACATTTTATTAAAGGTCAGTTAATGCATTCTTTAAGGTCATATTAGGGGGATATCAGTTAATTATAATCAATTAACTACAATAATGAACAAGAAAATCGATAAATTTTGTTAATAATTCGGCGACATTTGATTTCGAATTGTTGCAATCGATAATACAGATATTTCGTAAGACTATTCGAAATGAATATTTTTCCATATAGCAGTTAATATTAAAATGAAATTGTTACCGTTCATACTCATGAAAATGGCTCGGAACAAGTCATGAAACCACTCAATGTAAGGAGCTAACAAGACGAGAGCTTTATAAAGAAATACAAGATATATCTATTTGTCTTAGTCTTAGTCTTGGAATGAAAAAGATTGTAGGAAGAAAATAAGCAGTAGTGCGGAAGGGAGTTCCACAACAGTGCAGTCTTTCGGAAAAAAAACATTGTGGAATCCGAAGTTGCAATTTAGTGAGCCATAGTAAAATATGAAGCTGCATTTAGATGAGGCATGGTAACGAAATGATGAAATCCTCTAGAACAACGAGTCGAACGATCTGTAACAAAGGAAGCACGGAATAGATAGGATAATACTAAGAAACTCATACCATAATAGTATTTATAGAAAATATTTAGTCGAACAACATCAGGCCCGCGATAGGGGGTTGGGGTGGCAAAGAAAATCTGGGGCCCATCAAATTGCGTATAAGTTTCTGCAATTTCTCAAAAAACTCTCGCATGTGGCACTCAGCCCAAATATGGCGCCAGGACTCCATAGGTAGTCTTGGATAAGATTGGTAGGGATAGATAATAACTTCCGGTATGAGATGTTATTTAGAACGATAGGGAGAAAGCGACTTGATATAATATATGAGCTTTAAGAAAGATTTGGTGAACAATTGTAGCTAATTTATTGGGTAACACCAATATAAAGTCTACTAGATATATTCACCCATTAGTAAATTTATGACATCGGTTCAAAATTCAGTCAAAAGTATTGTGCTGTTTGACGTGTTACAAGACGTAATCCATGCATATATCAGCAATAGCAATGAGTCCAAAGATAATGAATTGACTAGCAGTCAAATGTATGTACAGGGTGAACAGAAAGTCCTTGGACCATTTTTAGGTTTAAAATAAAATATTGTTAAAATCGCTTTTTTCTCTTTTCGAATAAAGTACTTAGTCTAACTATTGATCTAATTATTTTCAACAAAAATATTAAAATAATTTTGTTTAAACTTTCAGAAAAATGAGCAAACGAGAGGCCATAATTCAACTTCATTGCGCGGGAAGGACAAACTCAGACAAAGCTCTTGAACGTGGCTAAATCCACCGTGTACCATGCTGTGAACAGATTTAAAGACCGTCCTAAGAGTGGAAGACCTCGCACTGCTCGAACAAAGAAGGTGATTAAAGCTGTCCGAGAGAGGGCAAGGAGGAACCCGAAGAGATCTGCAAGACAAATGGCTAAATACATGAATGTGAGCGTGACCTCGATGAGAACCATCGTAAAAAACGATCTCCAGTTGTCCCCCTACAAGATGAAAAAGAGACAGTACCTCCCACCTGCCCAAAAGCACAAGAGACTTGGAAGAGCAAAGTGTCTTCTTGGAGAACTGAAGGCTGGCACGGCAGAGCGAGAGATCGTTTTTTCTGATGAAAAACTCTTCACAATTGAAGCGACTGTTAACAATCTGAACGACAGAGTTTACGCAAAATCTTCAGCAGACATAGATAACTCCGTGAGAATAGTTTTCCGCCGACAAAAACCGTCTTACCTCATGGTGTGGGCTGCAGTCTCCAAATCTTGGAAGTCGCCTCTGAATTTCGTGGAGCAGAGGGTTAAGATCAACACAGATCGCTACATTAACGATATTTTGGTTCCAGCATTTGAAGAGATGAAGAAACACTTCAAAGATCAGCCTTTTACCTTCCAACAAGATGGAGCACCATCCCACACCTCCAGAAAAAAACTCAGGACTGGTGCCAACGTCATTTTCCAAGATTCTGGAGTAAGGAGATGTGGCCTCCTGCATCGCCTGATTTGAATCCCATGGATTTTTCGGTGTGGTCTTTGTTGGAGGCAAAGGTCTGTTCTGTTGCTCATCCAAGTGTTGATGCTTTGAAGACATCTCTTCTAAGTGAATGGGCTAAAATACCTCAGGAAACGCTGCGTGCCTCGGTTGGTAATTTCAGACAGAGAATTGAACGTATAATCGAAAGGAAGGGACATCACATTGAAAATAAATAAATTGAATTTATTCTTGGTTTCCTAACTTATAATTTTCATTCATGTTTAATTTATATCTTTGTAATTTTCTATTAATAAACCACTTTTGAATCGGTCCAAGGACTTTCTGTTCACCCTGTATATATATACAGTGATGATCATATTTATTGGCACGGTAAAATAAAAGTTAAATTTTGTCTAATAAATTCTAAAAAAGGAATTAAATTAAAGAAAATAACAAAGTATATTATGTATTTTTAACTGGCCTTTCCGATGCAGCAATCGGATTTTAGAAAAAATAAATAACAAAGGAACAACAAACATAATTGCAAAAAACCCTTGTTCAAAATTATTGGCCCGATTTATTTAATAATCAATTGTATAGCCTTTGGCCTTGATTACCTTCCTCAGTCGCTTTTCATAGTTTACAACCAAGTTGTTGCACTCTTCAGTAGTAATTTTAGCCCACTCTTCCTGACAATAATCCTCCAATTGAATAATATTCTTAGGCTTCCTTTGCATTACCCTCAATTTTAATGTTCTCCATAAATTTTCAATTGGATTAAAGTCTGGGCTTTGTGATGGCCACTCCAAAACATTAATATGATTGTCCTCAAGCCATTTCTTAGTCAGTTTAGCCGAATGCTTTGGGTCATTATCTTGCATGAACCACCAACGACGACCAAGTGAGAGCTCTTTAGCAGGTTTTCATCCGATATTTTAACATAATCTTCCTTTTTTATGCTACCTGTGACCTTAACAAGTCGCCCTGGTCCAGAAGCAGCAAAAGATCCCCAAAACATCAAACTGCCTCCACCGTGCTTCACTGTGGGTATGGTGTTCTTAGGCAGGAAAGCTTCGCCAGATTTTCTGTAAATATAAGACACTTTATTATGGCCAAATAACTCTATTTTCGTTTCGTCAGTCCATAGAACACGTTTCCAGAATGCAACATCTTTATCAATATGACGTTTTGCAAAGGCTAGCCTTGCTTTCAGGTGCATAGGCTTCAATAAGGGAGTCTTTCTCGGACGACATGCTTTTAAACCAGCTATCTTCAAAACTCTACCAACTGTATGTCGAGATACATTCACTCCAGAGGTGCTCTGTTCATCAACAATCTCCCCAATAGAGATCCTTGGGTTTTGTTTTACTTGTCGAACAATTTTCCGTTCATCTCTTGGGGAAAGAATCCTTTTTCTCCCTCTACCCTCTAAACTCATAACGTGGCCTTGCGATTTGAACTTGTTTATTATGGCTCTAACAGTGGATTTGGGAAGGTTTAGCTTCTTTGAAATCTTATCATAGCCCTCCCCATTGGTATGGCATGCTACAACAAGCTTCCTGACGTCTTCGCTGTGTTCCTTAGTTTTAACCATGGCGATTGAAAATTATAATTTAGTCACTTATAATAGTTTAAATAAATCTCTATCTAAAAATTATCTGAAAAAAATTATTCACTGAATTAGCGTTAAACAAACATAATATGGTTATAAAAAAGTTCAGAAAGCACGTAAACCGGAAATTGATTGATATTATACTGATACTAAAAGAAAAACAAAGCCGTGCCAATAATTTTGAACAAGGGTTTTTTGCAATTATGTTTGTTGTTCCTTTGTTATTTATTTTTTCTAAAATCCGATCGCTGCATCGGAAAGGCCAGTGAAAAATACATAATATACTTTGTTATTTTCTTTAATGTAATCCCTTTTTTAGAATTTATTAGACAAAATTTAACTTTTATTTTACCGTGCCAATAAATATGATCATCACTGTATATATATATATATATATATATATATATATATATATATATATATATATATATATATATATATATATATATAGAGAGAGAGAGAGAGAGAGATATAGATAGAGAGTATACATGAAAGAAATGATATTCTAAAATTCATGATGTTGAAAATTTTATAATTTATTCCTTTAAATCAGTAAATTTGTACAATTCCTGAGAGAATAAAAGAATAAATTACAAGATGATCAACATCAAGAATTTTGGAATATATTTTTTGTAATTTATTCTATATATTGCTCTGTAATCACATTGAGATTTTTCATATAAGGATTGATATATAATAAGAGAAGTATATTTCTACAGAAATATATATATATATATATATATATATATATATATATATATATATGAATACAAATATATATATATATAGAGAGAGAGGGAGAGAGATAGAGAGTGAAAGAGAAAGAGATGAAAATTAATTTTTTCATTGCAGACTATTATCCTCATCTTTTAAAGCTGTTGATACTCATCTCAATATTTAATTCCAATAAAATCGTATATATATATATATATATATATATATATATATATATATATATATATATATATATATATATATATAAATGAAAATTACAAGTGAATTTACCAAAATGATCCAAGATGGTAAAATTAAAGTAATTTATAAATATTAAAGAATTAATATGTATAAAATTATCTCAGCCAGATATTAAAGCTCGATAAACCCAAAGAGGAAATAGAGCTTATAATATGAGCAAACAGTTAATAAAATATGTTAAAAAACACTTTGAAATGAGTTAAACACATATTTAATATGAAAAAGAAACACTAAATAAATGGATAGTCCATTTATCCAGTGTTTCCTTTTCAGATTAAATATGTGTTTAACTCATTTCAAAGTGCTTTTTAACATATTTTATTAACTGTTTGCTCATATATATATATATATATATATATATATATATATATATATATATATATATATATATATATATATATATATAATGTAATTTGAATTAATTATTGAGATGAGTACTAACAGCAAAAAAAGATGAGGATTATAGTCTGCAATGAATAAATTAATTTTCATCTCTCTTTCTATATATATATATATATATATATATTCATTATATATATATATATTAACTAATTGTAAACTTCTTGTTTAAAAAAAACAAAATGGTATTTTTATTTTGTAAATTATTACGCAATATTAAAACATTCGTGCGCTATTGTGTACGCATAATAATTGTTGTTTGAAACAACAATCCTGTAAAATAAGAATAGTATCTGTTGTAAGAAAAAAGCTCAAATTTCTAATCTGCTGGAAATTGTAGAGTACTGAACGATTTAATAGCAGTCTTTTCAACTCAGAATTCATGTCCAGCCCGATCAGGATATAAATACCGCAGGGATAATTCGATAATAACCGTATTACTATTGTCTAGTATATATTACCACACGCGTTTTATTTTAATGTATGTAACAAGGATTTTAATAGAATTAACAAACCCAATGTATTTTTTTATACATGCGTATATATATATATATATATATATATATATATATATATATATATATATATAATGTGTGTGTATCATTTAAAACGTTCACACACGCGTAAACATGTACACACCAGAGACCTTACACATCCTAGCAGACTGTGTCGCAAGAGACCTACGACAAGTTATAACATCACATATTTGTTATTTTCCCCAGTATAACACATAAGTGTGCTTCTTTTTGACATCCGTTTTCTCGACCGTGCCTACAAGTCTGTGCAGATTCATATTTAGAGTCTGATTCTTTTCCCCCACGTGTCGTCCTTTTGCACACGGCTTGGCATTTGCACACATACTATATGTATATATATATATATATATATATATATATATATATATATATATATATATATATATATATATATATATATATATACATATATATATATATATATATAGTTTCTCTATCATGTTAAGCAGGTATATTTTATTGTTATTGAAAAGCAAATGAAGAGCCATCATAGCCAAACTATAATTAAAATAAATAATGGCAAATAAAAGTATTTAAGAGGGAAAGATGAATAATAATTCAGAAAATGCGATTGTCTAGTGTAGTGAATAAAAACATTACATCTTTTTTCAACAGGTAATATTTACTGTTAATAGACAACTGAAATCTAGCAAAATATTAGCATGTTAGTTTTAAGAATAAAATACGACACATAGCTAAAAAATTTACTTACCTTTATTATAACGTATATATATATATATATATATATATATGTGTGTGTGTGTGTGTGTGTGTGTCTATTCTGATATCAAAATGATCAAATGCTTTGTGTCAGACTCACATACCAAGCCGACTGATATGCTACTACTTGACTAGCAAAGCCTTGTATTATCGACTTAAAATATATTTACACAACTATATTCATCACACTACAGCCACTTTTTTCTTTCCCGAATCACATTTCGCATTAAAAATCTGTTGAACGTCAACAGTTTCCATGGCATACCGACATACATAAACTAGAAACTTATACTGCCATTGTTAAAAAACTTTCGCTACATTTTTTAAATTTCTGTATGTAAGCGTTTTACTCATATTCCCGTTAATTAAGGCAGTATTACTTGATTGTTTCCGATGAGCTACCGCACCGAAACAGATTGTTGAATAATTCAATGTTGAAAAAAAAAACATTTTCATTCGAAAATAAAATTAATTACGTTAATTAAAGTTGTTTTTTAAACAAATACACTATTTTTTTAAACCTAGGATATCTTCCAGCTGGCTACGTTCAGCATAATATGTAGAATCCGTATTTGCCACGTCTCTATTTTTTTTTTTTCATTTTTCTTCAACTTTTTCTTCTAGGGGATGGGACATCCAACCAGATGTCTGACATTTACCCCTATTTTAGTGAGTCCAACGAAGAGATCTTTTCAGGATTCTAGCCGTCCCTTTCAGTGCATTTTGATGTGTTGTAATAAATTATCTGATCTATTCAGCCAATATTAAATTATAATCAATGTTTTATTTTACTGTCGTACTTCTTTATGTAGTGAAACTATATCTGAGTTTTGTCTTTGCAAGATTTGATTGTATTTTCTAATTTTATTTGCAGACCGTTTCTCATTTTTAATGCTTTATATAATGAATTGTGTATTATTACATTTGCTTATGTTGTATCTAATGTAGAAATAACTTTTGTATATATATATATATATACATATATATATATATATATATATATATATATATATATATATATACAAAAGTTATTTCTACAAACATTGATGGCTACATATGCGCATACATGTTTCTGTAATCACCCGCGTTGGGGGATTACGTCTTCAGGCCAAGAATTATCGTCGAGAACTGATATTAAAAAAAAAAAAAATATTATTTCGGTTACAAGTTAGAATGTAACATGGGTGGGGGTTATGAGTAGGGAGAGGATAAGTTATGTCTTTGAATATAATAAACCTCTTTCTTTTTTACTTCCCTTTTTTATATTCCTTTTTGAAGTTTATCTATCCCATCTTTTGGTTTTTACAGTATAAGATACTTGAGAATTTAGTATTTTTTGTCTTGCGGTCAATAATTAAAACCATTCCTCATGGCTATTGATTGCTGACCGGTGTATTTCATATAACCTCCCCCCACACACACATACACACACAAACGCACACACTAGAAGCAAACATACACATATGCCTCTACCCAGGAGTGGATATACACCCTCGCTGTATATTACTCACATTCACACACACTGAAAACAATAAAGATACACAATAATAAATTAAAATAAATAAATTAAATAAATAAAATATAAATAAAAATAACATAATAAATAAAATAACAATATATACACAAATACATAAAATAAACAAAAAAAAACCGAAAGTCATCAACCTCATCATGCATACATATATATAAATACACGTAAAAACACCTACACTTTGTTACACCCGTGTGTATATATATATATATACACACATATACACATACATAGATACATAATACTCACATACAGTTATGACATGTTTATATCTATACTCACATACGCAGTTATATCAATGCACGGACCATCAAACACAGACATCCGTGTACACACCCGCATATCATATATTATGACTGTTATTTTGCCAAAACTTATAATACTAATCCCACTAACAATCTCAATAATAATAATTTTTATAATATTAATAATATTAATAACACTAACAATACCAATAATAATAAAAATAATAAGACTGTCGATAGGGAATTTTAAAAACCTGTGGACTCCAACCTGATACACGTCTCAGTAATATATATATATATATATATATATATATATATATATATATATATATGTATATATATATATATATATATATATATATATATATATATATATATATACTAGACTAGACTAGACTACCCGTGACCCGTTGGGTCAGTATGTTATATTAGCTATGGAATACATGTATGAGCGGTGACACTTGTGACGTAAAGAAAATAGTGTTTTTTTAACTAACAGAAACTTTTCTATGAAAGTATATTAAAATGAAAAAAGAATATAGATAGATTTTTATGAGACGTTCTGTTTATTATAGCTGATTATTGTTGAAACAAAAAACAATTACAGTTACTGAATTATAAGTGGTTGGCCACACTTATAGGAAAATGTGCACTGAATAGATCCCATACTACTTATTATAGTTAAATTCAAATTTTGATATGTCTGCTTTTTTTACCTCGTTCATTTCTGTATTAAGTTAAAGATATTTTAAACCCCACCCTCCCCATGTTAAATAATAATTTCGAAATAATAACCTAAATATTTCAGCGTCCCAATTTTTCTTTTGTTTTTTGTTTATTATAAACCCCACTCTTCCCATGTTAAATACTAATTTCGGAATAATAACGTTAATATTTCAGCGTCCCAATTGTTCTTTTTTTATTTCGCGTTTAAGTTATCCAGATAAATAGTTGTTAATACTGTCTGTTTTTTTTACATTGTTCATTTAAATTTTGTTCATTTTGATGAGCAGAGGGTAGGACAGTAATTGTAGCAGGATTGGTTTGGAGGGGGATAATTAATGTTATCACTGTTAGGATGGCTGCTCACATAGCTATTAATTGAACCCTTCAAAAATATATATATTTTCCCATATTTTTTTTAATATAATCTTACCTTCTAAGCTTTTTATATTTTAAATTTTATATGCTTTTTCTTCATATTTTTGGCCGGGTTTCAATCTGCTGTCTCCGTTTTATGGTATAAATATACATATTAATTAAATATATACATCAACATACTCATTTTTAGTCTGTGTATTTGTTTACTTATATTTTACTATATGCATTTACATACACATTTATTTGCCGTATTCCTGAGTTTGTAGATACCGGCCTATTCTTTCCCCTTATTTTGTATGTAAGTATATATGTTTTTGTTTAACTTGTATATGTTTTTGGATATGTATATATATTTATGCATGCGTGTGTGTTTGTATATATATATATGGGTGTGTGTGTGTGTTTTTGTATATGTATACATATATGTATATATTTATATGGGTGTGGGTATGTATATACCTGTATGTGTGCATTTGTGTGTCTGTATGTATGTATATGTATATATATGTGTGTGTATGTGTGTGTATATATATATAATTTTCTATTTTTTATTTATTTACTTTCATTCTTTTTTATATATAACAGACGCCCCATTTCATAAACTAAGCCATTTACTTGTTCTGATCAGTTTTCTTAGTTTAATTCTGGGCCTTTCCCGTGCATATCTAAGCTGACCTAATTATTAACGCTAATTTTCGCGCTTCTTGTCTGGGTCAGTTTGACCTTGCTTTTGAAATTTAAATCTTCACCGCTTTTCGGGTGTTTTTTGTTTTATTTTTTTAAACCTTAATTTTTTTTATTCATCCAGCCTTGACAGACGTGTTTTTAAATATTCTCTCCAGTACTTTTCTTTTAATGATTTGGAATTCATTCTATTTGCGCCTTTTCCAAGGAACTCTGCCTTTTGGAATATTTTGAACCATTTGGAATTTACCTATTGGATTGAAAGTTTAAATTCTACCGTTTTGGATTTTTACCCTCCATCGGACTGCCCATTCATGTGAAATCTTTTTTTATTTTTCTTTTGCCTCCTGTTCCCCGTACCTCACCCCTTTTTTTAACCAAGTAAGATCTGTTACTTACTTGTAGTTTCATTAAATACTTTTATATGCAAAATCCGATCTTGCATTTAGCGACTTCCTGCCCTCTGATGAGAAGGAGAGTATTTCTTCGAAACTCCGCGGATTAAGGACTATCCACTTGTCTTGTGTTTCCTTTTTTTAAAATTAAATATGTTTTAACTCTTTTTCAAGATGTTTTTTAACATGTTTTATTAATCATTTGTTCATATTATAAGCTCTATTTCCTTTTCGGTTTTATTGAGCTTTTACATCTGGCTGAGTTTATTTTACTTGTAAATATTAACTCTTTAATATTTATAATATATTTTAAGTTTACCATTTTGATTACCTTGGTCAACTTATTGTAATTTACATATATATATATGAATATATATATATATATATATATATATATATATATATATATATATACGAGCAAACAGTTAATAAAACATATATATCTATATATATGCATATATATCCATATGTATTATCTATATCTATCTTCCTTACCATATCTCTCTGTCTCTCCCCCCTCTCTCTCTTTATATATATATATATATATATATATATATATATATATATATATATATATATATATATATATATATATATATATATATATACATATTCTCATGAGCTAAAAAATGGACCAAGGGTGAAAAAAGGGAGCAATCGATTTTTAAATATTTTTTCCATGAATTTCTGTTAATTTAAACTAACAACTTCTATTTTGTTGATGGTTATTATTATAATAAGTAAAAAAGTAATTTTAAAAATGGTAAGTCTACTTACGCAGATAGATATGAAAAGTCTTTATTAACGTGTGTGTCTCTTTCCATTGTATGGAGGCCAGGCGCGAACACAGAAACCAC
>NC_136491.1:87103532-87123532 GCF_053919585.1 Euprymna scolopes
TTCACATTCTATAAGGAAAGTCTTTAGAAATGTCCAATTTACAATTATTAAATTAATTCCATTGAAATTGTGGAAAAGAATTTTATAGAGTAAATAAATAGCAATTTCTAGCCTAGTTGTAATAGCGTGATGTTCTTTGGTTGAGTGTTATATATTTTAATCCATTCCGATGTACCATTTAAATTGGAAATAAAAAATAGTTAAAACTAGTATAATCTACCGTAATTTTTATAAAAATAACAACTGTTACACTATACTTATCTACATTAGTTTACTAAATTACATGTAGATTTTGTTTGTCAGGGTAGTGCCTGGCATAATTTCAATAGTAAAACTACTTCTTAACCCGAAAAGAGCAACGAAGTCGGGAGTATTAAATGAGCGACACTTTCTGCACCAGAATTTAATTTCCTACATAGTAACGACAATTTTAATTAATTATTTGCAAGGAATTAAATCACGTGCCTTTACATCAGACAGATATCAATGACACACGTTTCATTTTTAGGGTTAGACAACGTAAATATCTGCAACATAGATGAAACTTTTATGTTATGATGCATGAGTTCAGTTATTAAAACTATGGAAAATTAACTTTTTTCTTGTTCATTCAGCCTGAATAAGAAGTAAATAGCATAAATTTCGAAACGCCCCTAGTTCTATCTAATATTTAACACGTTCGTTTATCGTACGTCTTTTACACTCTACAGACATATCAAATATTAAATCGAACGGGGAACGTTTCAAAATTCCGTCAATGTTTGTTTATAATATCAGGGCAGCTGATATTTGGGCTCGGCGGTCTTAAACATAGTCAGATATTCTGTCAGCGATTAAATGAAAATAATTTACAGGGGGTATATTTTACGTAATACCAACTGGTGCAACTTAAAAAAAAATCCCCTCCAAAAATCTTATCTAATATATAAATCTCACTATGTCTGTGTGTGTCTCTCTTTCCGTTTTTAAAATTGTATCACCTCCTAGACGGATGATCGATGTGCAGCGTGAAAAAGCTTAGAAGATTGCATTTTTGGTGCAGAATTTTATTAGGGCAATTCATCGATAAAAATAATTGCTAAGGGTTTCAAATAGTGTTCAAACTTGAAAGCAATAACACCTTGACGAGCGTAGCACAATGGCGTCATTGTGTGCATGCATACATCGAGTAAAAGTAAATATATGCATTAAGATATTTCACAAGCCTATTGAACGCGTTGTCCCTTTGATGCAACGTGTAGCGTGACCGATTAATGACACAAAGACTGCGGTTTCGATCTCCATCAGTTCTTTTTTTTTACATTCCGATATTCTTGATTTTTTTATTAATAAATACACAAGAACACTTTTATTCAAAATGTGCAGAAGAATGTTTTTAATTTACGTAACGATCATTTCATATTCGAAATATATACGATATATATACTTATTTGTTACATTCCAAAAATCACGTAAATAGATCAAATAATGATATTTGGACTGGATCTACTAATAACCGATCATTAAGAATATTAATTAAGTGTATATGCTTATATACGTATATGACTTGGATTCACATCTAAACTAATTGACAGATAATTATGAATTTTGAATATGTTTATATGATTATATATTTGTGTATATTTGATTCATCCTGAACTAATTAACCGATCATTATAACTTTTATTTATGCCTATATGTTTATATATTTTTATGTATTGGATTCACTCCTAAACTACCTAATCGATCATTATGAATTTTAATTATATATATATGTTTTCTTTACACGGTGGTCACTACTTATCAAGGCCAGGAAGCAACTCAGGGATAAGAGTTATTGCAAGTACAGTACGTTAGTGTGGAGATTTGATGAAGTGTTTACTTTAGGGGCGGTTCATTAGGAATTAGTTAACGTTGGACTTGAACACATCCAAGTTGTAATCAGGTGAGAAGCAGGCAGACGAAACAGAGTTCCACAGGCCTGCAGTTCTAAGAAAGAAGCTTCGTTTATGGAATCCACGTTTTGATTTAGGCACAGATAAAGGGTGGGGGAAATTTTTCACAGTGGATTCAGCTAGACGGGTGCTTTTCATGAAAGATTGGCGAGGGGGGACCAGAGATTGGAGTTCAGACGAGCACCTGCGACGGAAATAACGATAAAACAAGGATAGGCTCGCGACATCTCTTCTGTGGGAGAAAAGGGCATCCCCTACTAAGCCACAGAGTCTATTTTGTACTCTGTTTAGGCAGGAAAGCCTGTTTTTAGCAGCTCTTGCCCAGATATAGCAGCAGTATTCCATCCTTAGACGTACTTGGCTTTATATAGATAGAGAATTGCGTCAGTAGTAAGATATCTTCTGGAGTGGTAGAAGGATCCCACCATCTTTCCAGCGACCTTGACAACAGACTTGGTGTACGTGTTCCATTTCAGATCAGGAGTAAAGGGCAAACCGTGAAGCTTGTCAAAACACGGGACTTCTCCCAGACGAGAGCCATCCATTTCAATTGATGCCAGATGGGGATCAGAGCGTTGATGATGTAAAGATAGGAGTTTGGTTTTAGATGCCGGGAGGTGACTTATCGCCTGAATTCCTAAATACACGGCATACTGATGAGGTTTTCCAGCGAGTCGGAAATTATTCTCCTTAAGGCAACGCTTAAACAGTTTCGTAGGTATGGGAGCATGTTCTGGTTTAAGCTTTTTTAATATTATAATTGGGATGCCGTTAGGGCCAGTTGCTTTACTGGAATCAAAGTTCTTGATTAGCTTTGCGACCTCATGCACAGATATGTGTATGTTACCTAGCGTGTTCTGTGTTATAGGAGGAAATATGGGGAGTTGCTGGCCTTCGTCGCATAGGGTAGAATTAGCTGCAAATTCGTTGCAAATGGGTCGTAATAAGTTAAAAATAGATCGGATGTCAGTATCTTTTTTTAATTTTCTCAAATGCGTCTTGACATTATTTTGTCCCATATCCATGGCGTGTCTTACTTTAAATACTCGTTAAGCGTAGCTCGTAGGTAATGCATTCCTTTGATAAATACTTGGTAGTAGTTTGCGAGACCTAAGAAACTCTGTAGAGTCGTCACATTATGTGAAACCGGCATGTTTTTAATTGCTGTCGATCTTTCCGGTCTGGGCGTCGACCGTCTTTATTTATTATTTGCCCTAAATGTTTGATTTCATATAAAAAAAATTCGCATTGGTTTTATTTCACCTTTAATCCGCATTCATTTATTCTTGTGAATACTTCTTTTAAATCGTTTTGAATATGTTCTGATATTCGGGTTCAACTGGTTATTTTTTCTACAAAAAACGTACATTGGTTTATCTCAAAGATTGAATTTTTCAATCCAGTCAATTCCCAATAAGTTCTCGCTTTCTTTAATTACGAAGATTTTCAATTTCTTCGTGGTGCTATTTAAATTAATTCGCAGGATTAACTCTCCTTCGAATTTTATTTCGTCTCCTCTCACTGTTCGTGCATCTTTACTTGACTTTTGAAGAGTCGGTTTACCCAGCTTTTTCCAAGTGTTTATGTTTATGAACGACAAATCCGATCCAGAGTCAAGCTGAAATTTCACTTGTTTGTGGAAAATATTTACTGATACATATTTTCATGAATTATTTTTCCCTTTGTCGTTTGTTCTCATTTGGTGTACTCTATTTTTTTGTTCTCCAGTAAACACTCTTATGTCCAACTTTATCGCAATTGTAGCACCTGATATTTTTGTAAGGGCAATCCTTTTCCCAAATGTTTTTCATCACATCTGCAATTATTACCTGATAATGCCTTTTTATAATTCCTTTGCTTATTATCGTAATTTCGTTTTCTGTAGTTATTTTAATTTGAGTATTTACGGTTTGAGTATTTTTAAAGTTTGACTAGTCCCACAATGTCTTTGTCCTAAGTTTCTGAGAGCTTTTTTAATCTTCCTAATTTACGCCACTCCTTCTTCTTTTATATACCTGGAATCTTTTTTTAGTGATACTGCCCTTTGGCAATCTTCTGCTAATTTCTGCAATGCCAGCCCTTGTTCTGTCTCAAATATTGAGAAAACACGTCTTCGGATCTCTGATTTTTTGTGGATACTAAACCCTGTGCAAAGATTAAGCATTTGACATCGTCCACCGTGAGTTTCGATAATTTGAAGTTGTCGCAGTTTTTGTTTACTACTGACGCTTATGTCAGGTAGTCCTGCTCATCAGTTTTCTAAAGATTCAGACATGACCATCTCTTGTGGAAAAGAGATTGTTCGGTGCGAATAACCCCTTAAGAAACTTTACGGTCTCAGCGAAATCTAACTGATTCGTCTCCCTTGACAATATGAAATCAACAAATTTGTAATATTCACTGGTACCAAGCTTTCGAAGTAATAAACGCACTTTCTTTCCATTTGGCCAGTTTTCGCAGTCTGTTTCGAAAATATCTTCATAACTCTTGAAGTATGCCTCTTTCTTTCTCCTCTTTTGGTAGGTATGTGAACACATCGATGCTGTTAACAATTGTTGTGTTGGAGAAAGTTGTATTACTTTCTTGTATGGAATAAGTTGTTAATCTTCTTACAGTTCTTTCTATTCAAGTTACATCTGCACGAACCTTTCTTCCTGCCTTTCTTGAAATTTTATGAGTCGTTCATTTTGTCTTTCGTCTCTTTCTACGTGTAGCGCTTACTATCCTATTTCTAGGATCTGCTGATTCTGCATGAACTGTGTCAGTATTTTAGCAAATTGCTCCATCTTGTTTTTCCAAAGATTAGAAAATTCAGTCTATTTTACTAATTAAATTTTTACAATAGCTAGGAAGAACCGTTTTTAGGTTCGCTTTTTTGTGTGTCAACCGAATTCTATCGATAAATTATTGTTTTGCGTTGGACCTTTCTTTTTCACTTTTTCTATTGGGGGATAAAATATGTATTTGATTTTTTTCTCTGAATCCGTTAAGTTTTGATTACGCACAATAATTATTTTTCTCCTTCAAGGCAATTGGCATAAATTAGTTCACAGTGTACTAGAGAAAACATCTTTTTTTTTTGATTATCGTAGTCACTTTGAAATTGTTATTGGTATTTTGCTTTCAAGTATCCAGTGTTCGGATATCTCGTTCTACAATTTAGTAGTTACTTGTGCTTGTTTTTCTTTTGTTTTTGTTTTTTCGACAGTGATAACTTTCCGCGTAAATTATTTTTTGAATACTGTTGCTGTGTCTAACAGAGAATTCCCGAGTAAATCTTTTTTTTTTAAGTCCTCGACTTTACTGTTGTGTTAAACAGTAGATTTTTTTTCAATCTTCTCCAGTAATTATTTTTCGTAAACCACTGTTTAGTTAAGTAGTGGATTTTCCCGCGTAATTCTTTCTGAATTCTCGAGGTCACTTTTGTATCTGCACAAATAATTAACAAGAACACGGAAAGTAAAGGTATAACAATAATATATTAGGCAGAAAGGTTATCGGCATATTTACATGTCTTCAAATATACTTCAGTTGGAGATATTCCGGTAGGTAGCGTGTTGCGTGTCTTACTGTAGGCAACATAGGTGTCTTGCCTATTTGGCGGTCGTTACAGAACTTCCCTTGTATTGGTAATTGATACCCTTTATATATCTCACTCACCCACTTATGTCAATTAATGGGCGTCTCCACAACAGACTCGCCGTAGGAACATCTGGTGAAACCGCTCGATACGTCTAAAATACTTCCTGTATGTTGTCCAGGTTTCACAGGCATATAGTAGAGCAGAGAGAACGCATGCGACATAAATCTTAATCTTTGTTGACAGGGAAATCCCTTGACAACTCCACAAACGCTTTTCCAAAGGCTTCACTTTCCTTACTGCTTCCTTATGATACCTCATCATCCAGGGCACCGGACATACATAATGTGCTACCCAAGTATACAAACTTAGTGGCAACCGCTATCTTTGACCCATAAATATAAATTGATGGCTCATAGTATGGCGTGCCTGGCGCAGACTGATGCATTAAACTTTTTTTTCAGATTGATACTCAGGTCCAATGCGCCACAGGCAACCGCAAAGGAATCCAGAAGACGTTTAATATCAGCCCTTGTATACGCCACCAAATCACAGTCATCAGCAGAGAGTAACGGATGGTGTTGCTTAGTACCTTTGAATTTGCATTAAAGCACCTTAGGTTGAACAACCCCACAGTAGTCCGGTAGCAAATATAGACACCATCAGATCAACCCCCATATGTCATCCGAAAGATCATGGTTAAATATAACGCAAAACGTCTTGGTGCTAGAATATCTCCCTGCTTAACACCATTTTCTACTGAAATGAGATCAGCCAGTTTTCCCCCAACGTTGATCACAAACTCCATATCATCGTGGAAGAGCTTTAAGATGGTTACAAACTTGTAATGAGAGCCAAGCCTTTTCAGAATCTCCACGAAGCATCGCTATTGACTGTATCAAAGGCCTTGGTTTAATCCATGAACAGCTGATATTGAAATTTTTCGCTGTTCTATACATTTCTCCTGTGGTTGCCTGGATATAAAAACCATATCCACTCGACTACTTCTCAAACCACACAGCAACTCAGGCAAACCATTTTCAGCAATGTGTTCCAGCATTCTGTCTAGCATGATCCTACAAAGCACCTTACCGACTACTGACAGTAAAGAGATGACCCGAGAATGTCCACATTCATCTCTGCCAACCTTTACCTTGTGTAGACCCACCATCAATGCATCCAGCCAATCGTGCGGAGCACACTCATCTCGCCAAGCAGTCTGTAACAAGTCCGCCAACCGTTGCATCATCTTGGGCCCAGAACGTTTAAAGATTTCTGCATGCAAACGATTCATGTCAGGAGACTTTCCATTGTTCAGCTTATGGACACCTGCTTCAACCTCATGGAGAGAGGGAACCTCTGCCAAGATATCTTTGACCGGATTACTAGGAATTTACTAAAATAAATCCTGATCAGCATAAGAAGGCCTGTTCAGGAGGTCATCGAACTGCTCCCTCCATCTATGCAAAATTTTGATAGGAGATCAAAGAAGATCCCCGCCACCCCTCGAGCGGAAAGGAGTAATAGGTGAGCTGGATGGTCCGTAAACTCACGTAGTAGGTTGCATAAGACTTTCGTGTTGTTTAAATTTGAGGCAAGCTCTATTTCCTCAGCTTTCTGCCTCCACCATTCATCCTGCATATTTCACAACCTCATCTGCACCTCACGCTTGATTGCCTTAAAATTGTCCCTCAATCGATATTGCTCACCATCCATCAAACCAACCCCGAGGTAATCATGCAATGCCCTGGCCTTGGAATCAAGCAGGGTCTGAAATTCAGTATCATTCTCATTGAAACAATCCTGATGTTTACGCTCACAATAACCTTTCTCACATACCTCAGAGACAAACTCCTTAAAAGCAGGCCAAGCCTTTTCACAGTTACGCTATTCTATCTCCTTAACTTGTTTCACCCTTACAATAGTGTCCCTTAGAGAGTGAACATTAAGTTCATTTTAGGATAACCACACCAGGCACCTTCATCTTGGGCTTCACAACACACTACACTTTTGCTTAGACCAACCGATGGTCGGCCCAGCACTCTGCACCACGCATGACACGAACACTGCAGATATCCCTCATCTCACGTTTTCTGACTAACACATAATCTATCAAGTGCCATTCTTTGGAGCCCGGATGCATCCAGATCGTCTCATATTTGGATTCCTGCATCAGATAATTGCTATTACACTCTCCCACTGCGTGCTTACCTGGAACATCCCAGCTTTCAAAATCTCTTCCCACCCTAGCATTAAAATCTTCAAGAATGAAGATCTTGTCGATAGAGGGAATGCGTCTTACTACGCTGCACAATGCAAGGTAGAAATCAACCTTTTAATCTTCCGTGGCATCATGGTGACATCAGCTGAGAAGCAAACTCAGAGAAACGTGTTTCACAAATGAACAGTTTAAGAACAAAAAAATGTTCATAAAATGTTCGTGCAATTTATTGTAGGGAAACGGTGAATGGGAATCTCGTCACAAATGCTGTTGTAGTAGACATTATTATTGTGAATAAATTACTGGGAGGAAAATATATTTAAGTTTGGTCGATCATCTAACCTATAATTAAAAACTAACTGAGAAAAAAAGTAGTAGGAGGGTAAAAATACATCGTTCACTAAATTCCCAAGACGGTTCTGTCGATGCAGAAACTATTCACACAATATTTCCCCGCCTTATGAAATTTTGTTACGGATAATAAAGACAAAAACACCTATCTAAAATCATAATGGAATTACCACCTCTCTTTCTGTATATATATATATATATATATATATATATATATATATATATATATATATATTTATATATATACATAATATATATATATATATATGTATGCATATATATATACATTTATATATATATGTATTTGTATATATATATATATATATATATTTATAAAGATATTTTTATATATATATTTATGTATACATGCATTTGTATATATATATTTGTGTATATATACATGTATTTATATATATATTTAACTATATATATTTATATATATATTTATATATATTTATATATTTATATACATATTTATATATACATATATAGTTATACTTATATTTATATGCATCTATATATATGTATGTATATATATATTTATATATATATATATATATTAATAGATGTATATATTTATATATATATATATATATTTAAAGATATACATGTATACATATATGCATATGGATATTTGTATATATATATATACATCCATATATATGTGCGTATATATGTGTATCTATACACATATATATGTATATATATATGTATATATATTTATTTATAGGTATAAGTATTTTAGATTAAATTTTTTAAACTTCTTTCAGAATAGAACACATTTACAATATAATAAGGAACATATATAATATAGGTTTCATTCAAAAATATTCAGTAGATAACGAGAAAAATAGAGATGAAAATTTCAAAACAACCGTATAACTGGGTACGCTCAATAGTAGTCCTCGCCAGCGAAACTCTTCATTATTGTTATTCTATTATTATCATTATTTAAAACATTTTGTGTCCTGCTCTTTCGCGCGACGAGTAATATATATATATATATATATATATATATATATATATATATATATATATATATATATATATATATATGTGTGTGTGTGTGTGTGCGCGTGTGTGTGGGTGTGTGTGTGGGTGTCGAGGGGCAGTGGATATGATTTTTACAGCCAAATTACTACAGGAAAAATTTATAGAACTGCGAAAGGGTCTGCATCAGCTGTTCATCGATTTTACCACGGCGTTGATACAGTTAATATGGATCCTTTTTGGATGATTGTGAAAAAGCTTGGCTCTCCTTACAAGTTTTTAACTATCTTAGCTCTTCCACAAGGATGTGAATGCTGTGATTAACGTTGGGGGGAAACTGCCCGATCCTATTTCAGTAGAAAATGGTGTTAAACAGGGAGACATTCCAGCAGCCGCATTCTTTGCGTTGTATTTCACCATTGTCTTTCGGATTCCTTTCGGGGGTTGTTTTGGTGGTGTCTGTAGTCGCTAATGAATAACTGAGGGGTTGTTAAACATTAGGGGCGTTAATGCAAGTACAAAAGTACTCACCAACACGATCCGTGACTTGCTTTATGCTGATGACTGTTATATGGGAGGCTTATACGGGACTGATATGCAGCATCTTGTGGACGACTTTGCGGTTCTCTACAGCGAATTGGGCCTATATATCAATCTGAAAACAAATTGTTTTATGCATCACCATGGTCCAGGCTTACCATACTATGGATCATCAGTTCATCATATCTATGGTAAAAAATAGCGGTTGTCGCTTAATTTGTATACTTGTGTAGCACACTATGTATGCCCGGTACACTGGATTATGAGGTATTGTTACGGATGAGCAGGGCAAGTTATTCATTTAGAAAGTTAGACAAGCGTTTTGGGGGCACTCATGGGATATCGCTTCCATCAAAGATTAAGGTTCATGCCGCCTGCGTTCTCTCTGCTCTTCTCTATGCATGTGAGACGTGGGCCACATGGCGGAAGCATTTGAGACGTCTCGAGAGGCTTCAACAGATATGTCTACGGCGAATCGTAGGTGTGGGTTTCCAAATGTGCGTCTGTGATATTGAGGTTCTTGAACGGCACCATTGTCTAAGCATTGAAGCTCTCATTATCAAACAGACTGAGATGGAATGGTCATGTGGTAAGTATGTCAGACAGTCGACTTCCCAAACAACTCCTATATGACGAGCTCGCTGAGAGAAGACGTCTTACTCAAAAAGCCTTAAATGACATTCAAGGATTTGTTAGGTTCACCTTAAAAGTATATGAGATCGATTAGAGAACGTGCGTGTTGCTTTGGATCGCGGAGGGTTAAGAGCGACCGTGCTGGGAGGTGTGGGAATGTTTGAGGGTGATCGGTTGTACAGTTATATTAGGCAAGGTAAGGTGCAAGAAGCGGTAGATGGGCTGGAGCGCCAAATTGGTCTGGAGTGTGAGGTGTGCGGGAGATTATGTCTGCGCAGAACTGGGCTGATAAGCCACCAGGCTACTCATCAATGCAGTGGGCCACAAAACAGTCTTGGGTTGCCAGATCTAACTCCTGTAAACTGCGGGCGGGCGTGAAAAATCTCTCTCTCTCTCTCTCTCTCTCTCTCTCTCTCTCTATATATATATATATATATATATATATATATATATATATATATATATATAACCTTCAAGATACGGGAGAATATAAAATTATGTACACAACCAGAAAACCTCGTAGCTACCGAGAACTATAACAGCAAAAATAAAAAATACTCTTATTTCGTGGATGTTTGCCTAATCTGTGTTCGTGTATGGAATTTCTTGTATGTGCGGCGGGTTTCTCAGTTAGTAGAGTGCACGCCTCGTATACAGGATGCTCGAGTTTCGAAGCCCGAGTCTAGATGTCTTCAACCGATGAGCCCAGAACTCGATTCTTGTGCTTCCGGTTTGTTGTCTGTATGGCGTTTATGAGCTATGACAGTGTCTGACTGCGGAATATATATATATATATATATATATATATATATATATATATATATATATATATATATATATATATATATTCCGTGCGTGTATATATAGAGTGAAAATTTTAATACCACTTAACCTTACACATAGGTATGGAGGAAATATTTGTAAATCACATCCACATTAATGCAAACGAAATTCCAATGAACCATAATCTTACGGCTTTCATACACGTAATATACAGTCCGAACATAAAAGAATAATTCAGCATTAGATCCAACAGAAAGTAGAAAAATTATCTATGTAACTCCACAAAAATGTATAAGGAGAACAGCCAGGATAAAAAAAAAAACTTCCTATGCTATAGAATTCAGTGTAATTACGTATGCAACTTTCTGAAGATTGTGATCGCATCGTTTTCTTTCTAAGAAGACGGCTCGTTTTTAATATCGATCTCACTCTATGCAAGACGATTTTTCTCATCATTCTTTATGAATTTCTGTCAATGCATGTTTTTTTTTTTTTTACATTGCTTCAATATTTTTTTTTCACTAAGTGTATATTCCTGTAAGGATTATTTTATATTTCTCACACCACAATATGCACCTACATTCCTTGCGGGATCAGCTTGTCGAATTTCTGTAGTCGGCGTCGTAGATTTTCCGTATTAGCCTCTCAATTATTGAATACCTTCGATGAATATGAACATTCAGTTACCTTATTATTCCTTGAAAGCTCATCTAAAATTTAGTGTAAAACTTCATTTCAGATTTTAGTATTTCATTACAGTGTATTAAAAAGTATGCATAAACTAGCCACGCCGCATCAATCAGAAAACATTCCTCATCACCTCCCAATCAATATGCATTATATATTCAGTTTCTCACTCTCCACATAAGACTAGACGCTGCTATCGTGACGTAACCTATTTTAAAAAAAAGTCTCCTCACCTTTATCTTCAAGCTAAAACAATCCAGTACACGACCCTCTATTATTGTGTGGGCACCAAGGCAATTACATGAGTAACTCTCATAAAACAACTTTCAAAGGTGTAATCCACTGAAAAAAAGTCTGAAAAAATATTTCTAACTCTCTATTTACACGTGAAATATCAGCATTTTACATGACTTAATAACGGCTTACTAATACGGAATATGTTTTTACATGGGTACACGATTTTGCATTAATCGTATTCTATTTATAAAAACCGTCGGAAAATGGCGACGCAGAGTTGACAGACACTAATTTGCTTACTAAGATTGTTTCCTGTTATCTTATCTGCTAATTTACGTCACGAAAATTATATTAAGACAACGCAACAAATTCTATACCTTGAATTTACACAGAGAATCCTCCACTTACGATCTGGTTTTGTTTTTTTCGTACTCTTGCCACATATTATCATATATTAATATTTTATGTTATCATAGATCATTGCCTTATATTATCATACATTACCAGATATTATTGGCTTATGTTATCAATACATTATTAGATATCATTGTCTTATATTATCAATACACAAACACATTCAACAGTAGTGGCAGCTATATTTTTCTATTCCACCCGAATGGATCAGAAGCGATAAAAAATGGCATTGGTATAATGGATAAATTTATTCAGCTATGACCTGAAAGTTCCCTCTCTCTGGTCCACATATTAACGGCGGGGGACTATTAGAAAACAAACACTGTCACTGACGTGCGTCGAAAACACTATTAAATAATGTATTTCTTTATAATAACTATGAAATGTATTTTGATTGATTGTATTGTACATTGTTTAACAAGGTTATTAAAATTTAACTTCGACTAGATTTATCTATAGCCTATACACACAAAACTTTATATATTCACTTAAGTAAAGTCACATATAAAAAAATATGCAACATACCGTAATGAGTTTTCTTGTTCAGGAGTGGTGTTAATAATTAAGTGGTTAAATAGACCTGAAATAGCGAGCGTATATAATTATTGCCTATACATCCTGATATTATTCTAATAATTAATACACTTCTGCACACCTTTACTATTTTGTCAGTTAAGTAAATAAAGTTCTGTACATTTAGATAAGCAGAAGTCTACTCCGGTTTAACTTGAACTTAGTAAGCTTACTGCAATAATCTATCAGAAATCAAACACTAGAGAGAACAAAATAAATTGTGCTAGCATATGAAGGAAAATCATCCTGGAAACACATTAAGGCACTAATAGTAAAAGGGCATTCGAGAAAAGTAGGCAATTTGCTCGATAAAGAAACATTTAAGTACGGCGAAAATTGTTTCGGCGGATATCAAACTGGAAGTCGGCCAATCTGTCTGACGACCAACCCCTCTCTATCTCATGTTTCTCTGCAATCACAACCCCCAGCTGCGCAGGACATTGTAGCTGGACAGTTTTAATAGGACCGTTAGGTGATTTGATAAGAGCCTACTTTGACCATACTCACCTGGCAATTATTTATTGGGAAACAAAAATGACACGAAATAATCGCGTCACACCTGATCAGGTTAATACGTTATTGGATAAAAATAATGTTATATAACTCAATCACATAAGGACATGAGACTAAGATTAAGCGAATCAATACAATAAAATGTATATCACTTTATTCTCTGTATTTGCCTCTCTCTTTCTCTCTCTTTTTTTCTCTCTCTCTCTTTATATATGTACATATGTGTGTGCGTGTGTGTGTGTTTAGCACGTTATTTCATATGTATAAATTTATCTCATTGGAAATCTTCTGGTTTGAAGGAAGTCTTTTGTCATATATTTTGCATTCCATGTATTTATAAATTTACTGTAATAAATGCTTATTTTATATTTACTATTGGAACGATTCTTGTATATATATATATATATATATATATATATATATATATATATATATATATATAGTACATAGAGCGAGAGCGTGAAATAGGATATTAGGATATTGTCTGTTCTTGTTCCGTTATCCATAAGGAGTGACGGGTCCTAAGGATATGCATTCAAATTCTTAATAAAACCCGTACTGAGGAGTGAACCTTTGACTACATAAGGGTTTCACTTCGAACTGAATTTTGTCAAATACTTGTTCCGTTACCCAATCTTTGAATACACCTTCCAAATACTTCAGGAATTGTTGTGATCCGGTTTAAGAGATAACAATTATAAGATGAAAAACTCCTGGATTTCTCTGCGAGCAGTTAAACTGAGAGTGTACTCTCAGCGTGATCTCGAAATGTCTAGTATTATATAACTCAGACAATTCATATTGATCATGGATATAGGCGTGTTAAATACCTCAAAACACACCCATATCCGAAATATAACTATAGTTTTAATTCTTGGCCTGAGCACAAAGGCTCAGTCAACTTCCAATTTCTGCCTGAATGACGTATTTCGGTATCGGTTGAGAAGGTTCAAGTATTTCCACTCCTGCTGGCGATGTTTTACTTCGTCTGAAATGGTTTTGTGTATCTGGCTCAAATGTTTCTTCTGCGTGGTATGGTCCTCTTCCATCAGGTAAGCCATACCGCCGATCCTGTGGTTGATCCTTCCTTGTTCACAGAAAGTATTATTATTATTGTGCATCTAGAAGAATATTTTCCCCAAGCGCGTATTTCTTCGTGGAAACAGTGTTCTGTGCATCTTTTGGCTGTTTTGACATCCAGTTGTCAAAGACTCGCCATAATTCTTTTGAGTAAATATTACTCCCGCCTGAGACGTCTGCGACCGTGTATTCTCCTTAGGAGTTCTGTGATATACCGGAAGAAATAGTAGCAAAGAGTGTTCCGAATGAGTGTTATTTACCCTTTTCAAAGCCCTATTCCAAGTGTCCACGAACATTTCCGCATATACGTTTCACTTAAGATGGTATGTCGGGGTTTTAATGTGACCACCTGTCATCCCTCATGAACTCTTTAAAGTTCTCGCCCGCAGACTGAGTGGCAATATCTGATACTAAGCAGTCTTCGACTGCTTATCATGCAAAGAAGAGTGTTTATAGTGAAGTCATTAGTCAGAATTTTATATATAAAGACATCTAGCAGCTTAGGGAAACTGTTCACTGCTATGAAGTATTACTATCTATAAGTGGTCCCGCGTAGTCCGCGTGCATCCTTGCTACTGTAAGTCTGCTTTGGGATATGGACTAAAAAGTATTTAACAACTAGTGCTCATTGTTTGTATGCGTTCACTATTTCCTCAATATCCTTGTTTAGTATATGTAATCCATGTATGAACGCATTAAACTTATCATCCTCTTCCGCCTGAGTGTTTCGTGTGAAAATGCATTAATATTTTCTTTTGGAGGGTAGCTGGAAAAACTACTCTTTCCCGCTAAATTTATACCTATTCGCATGTTAGTGAAACCTCTGCTACTTTTTCATCACTCTGGACTTTTTTCTTGGTTTCTCTTATAAAATCGTCGTTTTCGGGTTTTATCTTTATATCGTCCAGCGAAACAGAGAGTTCTTTCAAAGTGTTTAATAGGATCGAACTGTAAAATCTCTATGATCGCAGTGATACGATCCCTTTGAATACCTGAAGAACGTGTTTTTTATGTAACTCTATAGTATCGCTTTTCATTAGAACATAATCCAATACCCGATGAAAAAATCAAGGCCTCTCAACATCGTATCGATTATCTGTTGCAAGATGATGTGATTGTCTGTAGCAATATAGCTGAGGAATTTGTAAATGAGATCTTTTATTTAGAATATTTCTTCTTCATTTAGTTTAGTACACTCTTTCTCGAACCCGGGTAGCGAAGGATGGCGCATTATTAGTGCTGCATTCACCCCAGTCGAGAAGTCTACACGGACTGATATCCTTAGATTTTGTCATTACATACATTGTGGGCAAGATCCGCTCATTCTAGTCGAATATGTAAATATTTCTGTTTAACCGAGCATGTTCAGTTCTTTGTCGATCTTTTGATCTTTTGCATAGATGCTAACTTTTTGTTCCATAATTTTTAAAGACTGAGTTGACATAATCTTTCAATTTGATGTTCGCCTCCATTTTTCTACAACGGTAGGCTTATCCAAAATGGCATTGGGGCCCGACTCTTTTAGTCCTTCATTAAGTTTTTTTTTTTGCTTTAAGTGTAAGTTCATCTACTTTTCACAAAAATCGTAAATGGGCTTGTCCCAGTGTTCAAATGTTTGGATCCAGTCCGTATACAAGAATGTTATTAGCATTTCTTAAAAAAAAACTTTTTAAGTTGCAGTGGTATTAACTTCAACGTTACGTTAGTAGTACTCTCACTTTCGAACCGTATTACTTCTCCAGTTATTGAAGGTGTAACTTTCCGGACATCCATCATCTTCAGCTTTCAAATTGTGCACCAGGTATCGTGGTTTATAATGGACAAATCAGAACAACTCTCAATTTAATGTGACATCGTTGCCCGCTATTTTACGGTAACTTGCGTGCATTTCACTCCTCCGCTTGATTTCCTGTTGTTTTAACAGCTCTTGACGGTGCGTGTGGTCTGCAATTTTTGGCTTTTTGTTTGTTGCGTTTGCACGGTTCACATTTCTGAGACCGGTACGGACAATCGTTCTGAACATCCCTGATCTTTTGCCATGGACAACGGGGTAAATCCGGATTAATCTTTTATATTCTACCGGAAAGTTATGTTTGAATTTTGCTTGATTGTAGGGAGAACAAGATTTCAGTTGATTCGTGCCTTTCTAATATGTGCTAAACTTGCCGCTTGTATATTTTTCGAGTTTTATTTCCTCAAGCCATCTTTTTAGCATAACGTCTGCCATTGTTGAAATGTTATACTTGCCCCCTATCCAATTTAATAAGTGTATGGCCTCTTAATTCAGCGTCCATGGTCAACGCTTACCCTTGAATGTAAATAAGGACATTTAAATTGTCGGCCGTCAATGAGTAGACTTCACCCATTTAATTCGTGATGGTGTAGGCCACAGACTTTTTATGTCCTGCAGCTCCTATTTTTGTAATAAAAGACGAACCTTCATCTGCTTGCTCCATGATTTGCATTCCCTCAAAAATATGTTACAAAATCTGCAAAATACGCTTTAAGACTTCTCCATCTTAAGAACTTAGTGTGATGATTCTTACACTGACCAGATCGCAATTTGGCAATAACAATTATGAGTTAACTCGGTGATATTTTTATTTGCTATTACTAGAGCTAGTGGTTCTAATTTTTCCTCCACTTTCGTCTGCATAGACAGTATTATTTCGTTGAATTTATTTTCTTTCTTCTTTTATTTAGTCTTCTTTCTCTTTCTTTTTGTTTTTTTTTTCCTATTCTTGTTGTCTTAGTAAATTTTTCTGCATCTTATACCGTTTTCCTTAACCAGCTTCATCAGCTGCAGTTGTCTTTCGTTTGATTCATTTCTGCCTGTCATGTTTTGTTGCTGATACTCTACAATCTGAGCTTGTTGTAGACGCATTATTTCAACAAGTTGCATCGAAAGATCTTACATTTTGAAAAAAATGGAATAAGGAGACAAATCTGTATTTAGAAAATGAAGTTAAACAATTCTGCAATTTTTTAGATGAACAAGTAAATAGCTACCTTAGAGAAAAGATAAGAAAGATTATTGTTCCAAAATTTTCAATACAAAATCTCATGTACATGTGATTTTAACAGAAAGAAATATTCAGTTTTCCGCGATGAACAGCACTCGATTAAGAATTAATTCAAAACAAAACACGAAGAATTTTGAGTTTAGAAAAATTTGAAATAAACACCATTTGAAATCTCTTTTCGTAACTTAAATCCAGGTGAATATTTGAGTTTTTATTCTGTATTCTCGTGATGGAGTGAATGCGGTTTCAATCGCCGTAGGGTTTATATACTTCTTATTTTTTTTACATACCCCAAAAATTCCCCCACGAAATAAAACTTTCTCTAAGGAAAAGAAAAGTGGGCCTACATCACTGAGAAAACGGCTGATCCGTTACCTCATTTGGGTCAAAAATGGGGGATATCGAACCCAAAAAGAGGACTAAATAATACGCGTGGAGGGGGGATATGGGAAAAAAGTAAAAAGCAGGTCTTAGGACGACATGCGCATTCTAGCAAGGTTAAACTTATGAAGATGTGCTTAACGCTAATCTAACCCAGTTAAAACGGTTAAATATAGCGTCAATGTTGCTTCGAGATAATCAAAATCTCCGACAAATTTATATCGAAATAACACTGGATATTAACTCTGTTCACAAACGCGAAACATTAACCCATCTTCTGTTTAAATTTGCCGGGGAAAGTTTCACCTTCTCCAGCCAAATACGTATTTTTAAGTTGTATTTAAAAATCTCCGTAAAATTTCATTTTGTCGTGTCGAACAAATCACGCCTCTCATAACTAATTACACACACAACGATCGAACGATAGTGCAATAAAAGAACACGTAATCATGGTGTTCCTTCCAGACTCCGCATCGGACACAGTTCGGTATCTCTACCAAGCCGATTGCGAATAGTATTTTGCCGATCAATAGGGCATTATGTATTCATGTGAGCGATACCTCGGAATTAGCGAAATAGCGCAACAGGGCCGCCCAAGGGTATATTGAGCGACGCACCTCGTTCGTAAAACTGAGCACCTTAATATTTTCGTCTCAAACCGATCCCTCCACAAGAATTCTATATAGTGCCTTACGGAACAACACTTGAGAATAAGAGACTTTTTTACCCGTAGAATGAACCTTCATTACCCTTGACACTCGCACTAAAAGGATCACTCGCACTAAAAGAATCACTCACTTTGGGGGAATCTGTGTGTCTTCCCCTTTGATGTGCTCTCTTTCAAAGCTTGAAAGGCTTTCTTTGTGTCTTTTTCTCAGGGAGTCAGCGTTTTACCAACAATTTGTAGCAATTATGTCCATATATATCAGCAAACAGCGTGCTAACGAATCTCGATACTAGTTATATCGAGAACCACTTAAACGGATGCAGTTAATCGACCTGCTGGCTTACCGGGTCTTGCTTTCTGCGCCATAAGACCGCATAAGCAGCGCGCACCATATCAATTAGTTAGGTTTTCATGAGTCAAGCACTGATAAACCGTAAAAAGTGAGGGAATAAATGTGCGAATTTCTCGCTCGACCCTTAAAGATTTAACTTCTCAAGAACCACAAATGGGAATGTTGTCATATGGGATGGCATGGCCAAACCAGACGCCGATTGTCTTTCAAGGCCAAGCTGTGCAGTCAAATGGCCTCTGAAGGAATATCCCCTCCAGGTACTTATGTATAAGCCGGCAGACTTATCGGAGTTGATTTTTGCTTCTTTCACCCGTCTGCCGTCTTATTTCTATTCATTACGAGCACATTCACGTCGTTGGTATAGGTGTTATACTGTTTCGAAGTAAAGCTATCAGGTAAAGTAATTCCGTTAAAGAACGGATTTCCTTTAAGCTTGCGCGGGACTCGGCTCTAAAGCGAGCTCTTATTCTATCAATGAAACCGGATTACCCTGACAAATATCGGGGCTTCGATCTTACACCATTCGCATTAACCGTAGCACCAGCGGTTGCATACAAGAGGCGAATCTAGAAGCGAAATTAAGAACCAATTCCGGCTGTGGAAATAGCAGCATCCTCCTAACGATGATCAACCATATCAAATGCGTTGGACTGACCTAAATTGATCAGCACAGCTTCTGTCTTTCTTCTATCATCAAGCGCATGATGAGAAAGTAATCATGAATCGTCAGACCATTTAAAGACCAAGTCTGATCGGAACTTTTTAGTCGAGGCAAGACAGTTTGATTAATGATTAAAAATAAGTGTTTAAAGGAGAACGAGTTTCCATTCATCTTTTTGTGTTGAGATAACTTTTGAGTATTGCATTTTTGTTCGAACTTATCTAGGGAGACTTCATTTTCAGCAATTTTATCTTTTTTCGGTAGGCGGATTTGATACTTTGGGCTCTAGATGTTCCAAAACACGATTTATGGGTTAGTCTTATCCACTGATAGTCTTCTGGGACACGTGTATGGTAGGTGCCAAACTTCCTCGAATATCC
>NC_136491.1:87128532-87146032 GCF_053919585.1 Euprymna scolopes
TTGCATATATCTTGTTCGTTATTATTATTTTTATTTTTATATCTAATATGGTTGTTGTTGTCTGGAGTTGATTTATTATTATTATTATTATTATTATTATTATTATTAATAATAATACTAGGTGTATATGTGTCATTTGTCTTAGTTTTTTTTCGTCATGGTGTCCACTTTTTATTGTTTATTTTGTTGATTTTTTTCAATGATGTTATTTAATATTTTGTTATTATGTGCTTTAACTATCATCTCTAAATATTCACAGCAGCTATAGGATAACGTTACGGTATTTTTATTGAAAATTTTTTGTAAAGGCTAGTTTGCGGGAAAGTTACTTTGATTTAAAGCAGGTCAAGATAAAAACAGGTCAAGACACTAAAACTATAATAAATAAACACGCATATACATAAACTATCACACACTCATATATATATATATATATATATATATATATATATATATATATATGCATAAAAATTAACATATAACAAGTTACCTATATTTAAAACAGGTCAAGAGCCAAGATATCTAGGCTAAATAGCAGACACAAAAGAAAGGGCCAACTGGAGGTCAAATGGGTGTTTGTCCTGTAAGTGGCTGCTCATTGGCATTAAAATGTGGCGGATACTAGAAAAAATCTCAATAGTAGGTGCGTATATAAAACACACGATATAAACACAAAAGTCTCGCACAAGCCTGGAGAATCATTAATGGATGAAACGCGGAATATTGAGTTTAGCTTAAACACCATATATATTTATAACTTACTAACTAGGTATCCCTATTATTGAGCACTGTTGAAGTAAATACTAAAAGTTTACGCATAATTTTATACTTTGGTATATCAATTTTACTTGAGTATGTTAACTAGTTATATATATATATATACATATATATATATATATATATATATATATATATATATATATATATATAAAGTAGTAGTGGGTGTCTGTGTTTACAACTCCGAATGACCAAAGAAAAATAAACCCATATGTGTGTACACCTCTACCGGTCAACGCATTTTTACACCCTTGATAGAATACTTCTGTCAACGGAGATATTACAGTTCATGCGTAATTTCTCTATATAGAATTCTTCAAACCACATCTACATCGATTGTGTTGCGATCATTTGCATATCACATTTAATGAAATCAATTTAAATAATTAGCTCGATGATATTACTTATTCGACATAATTGCTTTTTTGATAAACTGTACTATTAAAAAAATATAGTTTATTTAAATTTCAATGTATATTTTGATTTAACTTATTTTATCTGAAATCCGAAATCGTTTACTTTTTCAACCAGACATTCAAAGGGGAAATTACTATGATAGTTAATTGAAAAACTGTGTTAAACGGAGCACGTTATTAAATATTTTCTGTAATAGATTTGTTTTCATTTCGAAATATTCTTCTAAGCTGAATTATTATTTTTATATTTATTTCGGAGGAATTTTTTTTCGCTTATTCTTACTTATTTCTTATATGTTAACGAAAAAGGTGCATATGGAGAATCACTCCACCCTCGAAAATTCCTTTAAAATGACCACTTTTACAGCTTCTCGCTGAAAACGAAAATAACGTTGTAAATTACGGCAAACGAGTAGTTTCCCAGATATGAAAAAAAAATGTTAGTTTCAAAACGTGGGGAATCACATCTCTGTAATAATTTTACGTAAAATAAGCACCCACTTTGTGGATACCATTTTTGAGTGCAGAAGTCTTTCTTTCCACCCCCAGAAAGTCTTTTAAAATTACCACTAACGTTTAAAATTCCAGGAAACAAGTAGTTTATACGATAGGGAGAAATACTCCCTCCAATTTGCCGTACTTTTAAACGTTATTGTCGTGTTTACCATCACTGACAACCTATAAACGTGGTAATTTTAATGAATTTTCGCGGGTGGAGTGAATCTTCATATTTACCGAGAAAAATAATTAAAACTAATGTCGTCATTTACTTGCATCCTCACGAGGGCAGAGTTAGTACGACACAAGGCCATTTTTCATGTGAGCAAAATTCATACTCCTTTTTTTTTGTTTATAAAATTTAATCGATGTTGCTCAGGATTTATTATAATAATAATATCATAGCCCGTGTGTGTAATTGCCTGCGAAACAGATTTTCTTTTTAATTTATTTAATATCCTAAATTAAAATGGTAAATTTTTACAACGTGACCCAGCGTGGTTTAACCTCTAAAAAATAAATACCTGCTTTTTGGGAACCTATTACGTTAAAGCTGTCTTTATAAAGAATATGAACGAAGAAGTTTCGAAAAAAAAATACCATTTTTGCGTGGGGGAAACATTTCTAAATAAATTTAACGTAAAATGAGTACCCACTTTTTGGCCACAAATCATTTAACCAGTTATAATATCTCTAGCATTTTTTTCAAATTTTGTAGTCTTGGAGGGGTGCGGCGAAACATTACAAATACATTTTTTGTGGTGAGGGTGCGGGGATTACATTTGCAACATAAAATAACGATAAATTTGATTAATTTTTGGAGACCATTCTGTACTTTCACTTAACAATTTATACACAGAACAAACTCCAAAATATGACACATTCATTTATGGGGGGGGGGTACATTAGGAATATTAAATGACGAAAGATTTCGTTTAATTGTTTTTGGAATTAATTTTTGGTAGATCACTGCTATTTTTATTGAAACAAAAGTTGCAATGATATATTTTTAATTATCTTTTGGGGGGGGGATTCCAGTGCTCAATATCCGGAGAATAGATTCTTCTCTTTGTAGCCTTTCTGCCAAAATATCTGGCGGAGAGGGTATAACATACTTTTTCTTTTTTGGGGGTGCGGGGCGATTACATTTACATGTTTTCATCTGTTCTTTTATTGTTGTTGTGGAGGTATCAACGTTGCCTTTGATGAAAATGATTATTATATAGCTGTGTTTCAAACGGAACTTCATGTCAAACCTGGCAACGTTGGGTACCCATGCTAGTATAATTATATTATTAACCTTGCATGTTTAATAATACTTGCTTTAATTTATTAGATTGTATATTGTGATTATATACGTTCCTCATCCGGGAACTGTTCAAACAATTTTTATCTTCGTAACTTCCATCGGGAGTAGATTTTTTTAGAAAGAGGCATATATATATATATATATATATATATATATATATATATATATATATATATGGGGGGTGCTGTAAAAATGCAATAAACACACCAAATTATAAAAAAATAAACGCAGCTAAAGCAATGCTTTTCCCCGTCTCTAATAAACATTAAAAAACCGTATCGCTTTCCTTAAGTTGCTGTATCAACAAATAACACATATTTTAGGTACCGTAACTTGCCTACCGCCAATCGCTTCTCTAATAGACATGATAAGTTATTAACATACGGTAGATCATAATTAATTAAATAATAATAATTCAGCTTCAATTCATAAACAAAATAGTCTACAAATTAATACTCACATCTGCAGTCATAATAGCAAATCACAAAATAATGGTTACAATTGCAATTTCTAGAATTCTCCTCAATTAGTGGCCCACTAAGGCAGACACTAACTAAACTAATTAGTTCTAATAAAATTCACCCTAAATTAATTATCTACACTGCCTCTAACCCCTATAAAACTTTCCATACTTATATTAGAATAGGGGCACTTTTCAAATCTCACAGATAGATTGATGATATATCAAAGCACGTATAGTATTTTATATAATAGTTCTAGTAGCATTTGTTTGTTCATTGAATGTGCTATACTTAAACGCCAGGCTTACACTCCAGTCTATAAATATTGTTGCATTTGTTTTCGGTGGTTGTAAGGATAATTACATCCCCTCAGAACAAAAATATAATTAACTCGAAAGAGTAAATTGCTCCGCAATGCGAAAACATGAAACTTCTTATACATCCAGCCTCAAACCACTTATAGATCCAGACTTGCTCTAAACTGATGGACAAAAATTATAAATATATTCCCCAATTATCCACAACTTGTATAAATATATAACGACATAAGAATATTTATGCCTATTAGGCGTAACCAGTGCTCCTTTAAAATTGATCAAATTTCCATTTAATATCTTATGAAAAAAATGTAGAAGATGATAATTGGGTTTAATTATGATATTTATATAAAACTCTTATTTCACTATAAGCAACAATTATCTAACAAGTTTTTTATACTCTCACATCATGTTAAGCAACCGTTATATAACACCACACAAGCGATTACATTCAAAGTAGTTTACGTAATGTAAATCTATATTTCAATCGTCGGCTTACTGCTATTTAAACATGTCACGCTAAAATACACTGTATTTTCGTCTGCTTCAGCTTTAACTTCTAAACAAGTCGCTCAAAAATATATTTTTTTAAGTAAACTAAAATACATTTTGAGATATTTAGCATATTAATTACAAAATGATAGACAGATTATTGGCTTTCTTTCGTTAATTCTAATTCTAAAGCAATATAAGTAAAAATGTATATTTATGGATGGCCTTGTTTTCGGGGTTGTACATCCATGTGTTTATGTATTTTTCTGCGTACCAGACCGATAGCGGTGCTAACAACAGCAGCATGTAAGAGCTAACGTGTGAAAATCATCGAGTCAGTAGTGAGATGTGACATCACAGCAGAGACAGAAGGAAATACATTGGCTGAAAATAATTACATATTAAGGACATTACGTATGTTTTTGGTGAAGTAAAAATAAGGCCTTATACACAAAATATGTTTAAAAAGGAACATACGAAAAAGGTCTCAGGAAAATGAAGTGGCGAATGAGATAATTTAACATAGAAAAGAAGCCGAGAAGAAAGCCTTGGGTGGAAAAAAGATTTGCACCGATCGCTGCCTATTATAGTTTGCTTTTTTCTTTCTTTTTTCTGCTTCACTTTCAAAATTATGACCGTGTTTTGTCTGTCAAAGCTTTAGTGTTTCAAGGTTGTGTGTTGCGTACCTAAGATCACAGTGAATATCCTCTTTCGCACCCAAGACAAAAATGCAATTATTATAAATCGATAATTACAGTAGGCATAGTTCGTTTAGTATTTAAGAGTAGCAAGTCACTTATGTTTGAAGTAAGCTTTTAGAATTAAACCATCAGAAATTACCCTATTTATATTTTAGTAAATTGGAATTCGATCGATTCAAGTGATATTCCACCATCTAATTTGAATAGGAAATCTCCCCATTATTCTATTTTACGGATTAATAAAGTAAAACACTAAACGTCGCACGTCCAATTCTTCGCACATGCTATGCTGTGTGACTTGTAAATATGTTTTTATATTGTGTCTAATGTTGTTATTATTATTATGTATTTTGTTACTTGGATTAATATTAATAGAACCCAACATAAAAATCATATTTAAAACCACCTTTAATGTAAAAATTCAAGAAAAGGAGCAGCCCATATGTTAGACGTAAGTGATCTTTTTTTTTTTTTAGTCTTACGACTAATGATTTTCATGTAAAGTTAAGCAGCATTTAAATTGCTGCTGAGGTAGTAAGATGAGATATCACTTAGTATTATGCTATTTACAACCGTCGGATACAAAATTGGGAAAATGTGGATTACGATGAATATGTTTGCAGTCACTTCGAATTTTGCCGAATCAATTCGGACAACTAATTAAATTTCCCAGTTATGGAACCTAACTAAGCCATAAGAAGTTACTGGCTAGGCTTCTAATAATTTGGTTTACGAACAACGTATTTCAGATTGTAGTGGGCATTAGATAAGTAATACGTGAATACATGGTGCTCGTCTTAGATAGGAACACTACCGAAAATAAATAAAAGTTAATTTTAGTTCCGCGGGGAAGTACTGAAATGTGAAAAAAACAGAGATGCAATAACCTTTGCATAATATGTTGATATCCGATTAAATCGGGTATACGGAATATGCAGCTGGCTATTATGGCTAGGGTGCAAATATAATTGTCTCGAGTAATTTCGTAAAAGTGTATGAGCATTAAGATAAAAAGTGTCCGTTACTTAAACAAAAGGCGTGATTAATTAATATTAATTAATCTCGCTATATTCAGCTGGGCAGTTAAAAGACAAATAATCCTAGGGCTAGGCAATGGATTAGGCAAGCAAGTTTTTTCAGGAACCTGTGAGAGGAAGTTTTAAGGCATAAAAGTTATCTAATTAGACAGTCGGCATTGAAATCAACAAAGCACATAATGATATGATCCATATGATATGTAGAGAAATAGAATTTCTGAAGATAATGTCAAACATATGCAAAAAAGAACAACACAAACAAAAACGAAAATAATTATACACAAATATTTTTACAATAAAAAGAATGACATATCTGTTATGAAGATTGTGGATGAGCAATAATCTGACTTTCTTACGAAAATAAATAAAGGCAGTTTAAACTTTGAGAATGTACACATGCAGTATAGTCAAACGAAAAATGTTGATTTTATAAAATCATTTTATACAAAACGACTTTAATTAAAAACTAAATAAAAAAACAAAAAGAAAGTTCCATGGGTAAATCGTACTCTAAACAGAAACATTTTGTTCGGATACGCCTCTGTAATATCAAAATCCTGTTGTAGATTTGATACGCTAACCTTTCTGCTTCTGTAGTAATGAAACTTCTTTAAAGCACTCGTGATGTTTGATCGTAAAAGATATTTACTTTAGTAAAATCGTCCGTTTCCTCTTTCTTCGGATTTGTTCGATTCTCGATACTTATAGCAGACATTCCGATAAAAAAGCTATATGAAACACTTCAAAATAAAAATACATCAGCGTTAAGCATCATATAAATAAATATAGCCCTTGAGGAGTCCATAAATAACCAACACAAAAAGTTCCATTTCGTAAAATAGTAATGATAAAGGCAGAAATACATATATTTGTACATACTTATACATATAAATACATTGTCGGGATAATTTCACCAACAAGAAGAGGGGGGGGAAGAAAAGGCAGTAAAAGCTTGCAACGAAATGGTGACGTTGCTTACAAGCAGTCCTTTCTTGTAAAGGTAACATTTAACTGGTAACGTTTGCCGAACAACAGTAACGAGGTAATCAGTCTAAGAGACGCCAACCGACTAGCAAGCTAGGTAACTAAGTTCTTAATATTTATTTGCATAAATATACACAAAATGTGGCACAAGGCGAAAAATAGGGGGGAGGTTAATGTGGACCAATCTAATATAAAGTTAACTTAACCAGACTCTTTCACCAGAATACCAGAATCACTCTATATGAATCCTAATTATAACCCGAAAAATGATATATACATGATGTGGGGGGGGGGCTAAAAATTTTATATACAAAAAAGAATGAAATATTTACAATGAAAAAATAGTAGTTAGTAAAAGAGCCCCCCACTACGAATTGTGGCAGATAGAAAGCTTTGTCAGTCGAAAAGACGCAGGTCCACACGAAAACTAACTTTATTGAATAAACACCACAAAAACTGCATCACTGACAAAGCAGTCCATCCGTCACCTACTTGGGGTCGGGAATGGGGGTTATCGAACCTAAAGTGGGGGGAAAAGGGGGGGACCAGGGCAAACTAAAAGAAGGACTGGGACGATGAACACATACATACTCTAGCTAAGCTAAAAAAAATCAAACAATAAAGCCTAACTAATCCATACTAAACTAATCGGTCCGATACTGATGTCTTGTTAGTTCAGGACACCCAAAATCCTTTTTGACCTAAATCAAATCGGAAACGAATTCAAGGCCAGCTCCAGTCACTCTACACAGTCGCGAAGCTTTCACCCACCTTTCGTTGAAATTCACAGGAGTGGATTTCACCTTCTCCAGCTTAATTCGCATTTTTAACCGATGCTTGAACATGAGAACAAGCTGGGGAGCAGTGAAGGTCTCATCTCCGTAAACCTCCTTCTGTCGTGTCGACCAAATCACGCCTCTCATACCAGCTAGCAAACACAGAAAAACATAACGTTCCTCTTTCTTCATACTCGGCGCCCAATTGCAGCACGGGGAAACCGCATCCAGTACAAAAAAACGCCCGTTTAGTATGCGAACCGTGAAGCTCTCAACTAACTCACATAACGGTCGAACGATAGCGCAGCGGAAGAAAGCATGGCTTAGGTCTTCCTCCCAATCTCCGCATCGGACACAACTAGGTGTCATTGTAAAACCCGCTATGAAAAGTTTTTTTGTGAACCCAGAGGGCATCTCGGATTACCTGCCAGGTGAGCGATGCCTCGTAGTTATCGAAACAGCTCATCGCGGGCGCCCAAGGCCATATCGAGCGACGCTCCTCATTCGTGAAACCGAACTCCTCAATCTTTTCGTCTCGGACAGATCCCCTCACTAAAACCCTATATAGCGCTTTGCGAGACAACAGCCGAGTGTCAGAGAGGCTTTCATTCACCCGTTGAAGGAACCTCAACGCCTGTCGACACTCGTGATAGAAATGGCATTCGTTTCGGGGCCTCCTGCGTGTCTCCCCCTCAGCCGAATGCACACTCTCCAAAGCCGGAAAGGCTTTCTTAGTGTCTTCCATCCAGAAGACACCGTTCCCTAAGTCAGGTGTACACATTCGGTCCAGGTATATCAGCCTTAGAGGGTTTCTACGTATTTTGATATTAGGCATACCCAGACCGCCTTCAGACGGATGCAGGCAACAGATTTCCCGAGCAACCATGGCTTGCTTTCCGCGCCATAAGAACGCGAAAAGAGCACGCACTAGTTCAAGTAGTGAGGACTCCGGGAGTGGAAGCACTGATAGACGGTATAGGATCAGGGGGTAGATATGAGTATTGCATACCTCCGCCCGACCCTTTAAAGTTAGATTTCTCAAATACCAAAAATGAGCTGTGGTCTTGACCGCTTTCAACACTTCCGACCAATTTATCTCCAGCTAGAGGTCGGGGCCAAACCAGACGCCGAGTAGCTTGCAGGGCTCATCAGTCCAGCCAAAGGGCCCCTGAAGGGCCGTTCCCCTCCAGGCACCAACACGTAAGCCAATAGACTTAACGTGGCTTATTATGGCCCCTGTTACCTGTGCATACCGTCTTGTTTCCATGTCGACGACTCTAATCTCGGCATTGCTCGTTACAAGCACAGTCACGTCGTCGGCATAGGCGGTATACTTTACTGGGGTAGAACCACCTGGCAAAGTAATCCCGCGAAGGACCGGATTCACCCTAAGCTGGCGCAAAAAGGGCTCAAGCGCAATGACATACAGCATGGGTGATAACGGACAACCTTGACGGATAGATCTTGTTAACCTGAAAGGCTTCGATCTCACCCCATTCACCTCCACCATAGCACCGGGGTTAGCATACAATAGGCAAATCCATGAGCGAATCTGGGGTCCAAACTTAGCCGAGCAAAGAACAGCCCCTAGGTAACGATGGTCCACCCTATCGAATGCTTTGGACTGATCTAAATTGATCAGCGCGGCTTCTGTGTCGACTTTCTCTATGATCAAGCGTATAGCGTGCAAATTATCTTGAATCGTCCGGCCCTTAACAGAACACATCTGTTCGGGACTTATGAGACGATGTAAAACAACCTGCAGACGATTTGCTAAGATCTTGACCAAAATCTTTAACTCTGTGTTTAACATCGTTAAGGGCCGGAAATTGCTAATCCCGTCCCCTCCATTTTTATCTTTGCGAAGCAATTTAATGATCGCCCTGGTAAAGTACTGAGGTATAGACCCGTTCCTAAACCAGGAGTTGAAGAGTGTGGCCAGCAAAGGAATAAAAATGGGCGCCAGCCTAAAGTACACCTCGTAAGGCAGCCCATCAATCCCAGGGGTCCTGTCTAGCCCGACTTGTTTCAGAGCCTCAAGGACTTCTTCCTCTTTTATGCTACCTTCACCCGTAGCTGCTTCGGTCGCTTCAAGGCGAGAAAAGTCAGCTAAATACGTGTAAAACTGTTCAATCTCCAGACCGGGCTCCATGGTAAAAAGCTCCTGCAAATGAGCTCGAAAACCCTCCAGGATTCCATCATTTGATGTTACGGTTCGTCCGTCCGGCAATGTGACACTGGAGATGTGTCGATCAGTCGCACGTCGACGCTCCTCCGCACGCATTGACGCGGCCATGTTTGTTGCCTCGTTCGGCACTCTTGTAAACCTAGCCCTAACTACTAGACCCTGGTCCTTCCTGTTATCCAGGGAGTCCAGTTCAGCCTTAATTAAAGTATAACTATCACTATCCCCCTCCTCCACCGCCCTTTTTAAACTATCATCTAGTGCCGCTCTCGCTGCTCTAGAACTAAGATTGAGTCGATGACTAAAATCAGCAGCGAAGGACCTAATTACTTGTTTAAGTTTTCCCCACCACTTATTCCCGATAATGGCTCCCGTCAATTCCCTCTGTAGTGTAAGTAAAAGCTGTTCCCGGAAGCCCTTCACGTCAAACAACGACGTGTTGAACTTCCAGTAACTAGCCATCCTAGGTTTAACGCTATCTAAGTTTACCCGAACCCGGACTAACCCATGGTCCGAATAAACTATGTTATGAAAACTTGGACAGTCTAAAAGCCCTAAGTCGACTCTCCTAACTAAGAACCGATCGATGTAACTCGAAAGTTGCACCGGATCGGAGCCGCGTCTACCTGTCCAAGTCCAACCTACATCCCCGGGCTTTTCGTTTCGAAATTACTCGACAAGATCAAACTTGTCAATAAGGTCTCGAAACGCCTTAGCATCCCGGTTCTGGTTAGTAGCCCTTGAAGTATTACCCCCGCGATCTAAATCGGGATCCAGGACAGCGTTCCAGTCTCCCGCTACAACTATCCGCCGAGACGAATTAATGAAGGGGTCGATCCCCCGGAAAAAGGAAACCATCTCGCTATGGCTATTGGGGGCATAAACCCCAATAAATCGAAATGCCACATCCTTTACGGTAACATCCAGCACGTGCACTCTTCCCTCTGGATCAGCATAAACTGGGTCACACGAAGCATCAAGAGCGCGTCTAACTAGCCAGGAAACACCCCTCGAGTTGGAATCAAAATGTGCTGAATAGAGCTGAAATCCCTAACCAGCACACCCTGATAATCACTGGGAATGAAGTGAGTTTCCTGTACACAGCATATATCCACCCCGAGGCGTTGAAGGTCGTGTGCAACTCGAAGTTTACGAGAGGCGTCCCTCAACCCTCGGACATTCAAAGTAGCTAACCTTAAAGCCATTGTGATCTATCTAGGGTTGGGTATCCTTAACAAACATGGACGGTGCCAAGACACCGACAAATGATCCAGAGGTCATCTCATTAGTGATGGCCCCATCAGGGGACAGACCACCGATGTTTAGAGGAAATGTTAACTTAATCGCTCTATAAAGTGAAGGGTGGATTTTTATGGGGACCCGTCCAACACATAGTTTCTCCATTTTAAGTATGTCGGAGTCGCTAAAAAAGGCTGCTGGAGGAATGATATTAAAAGAAGAGTTTGCTTCCTCCAGCATAGTCCAAACTCCTTTGGCCTCTTCACGACTTCTGACCACAGTTAAAAGCCTTTTGGCATTGGGGAAATTTTCTGGGGTTGTAATGTCCAGTTTGCTTATCTGCTTCACCGCGTAGAGGTTTGGGTAGTCCTTTCTACCGTGATTTTTTATATGGCCTCTATATTAGCCGTGATCTTACACACGTTTTTGCCCTGAAAAAAAGGGGCCTTTTCTTTTTTTGGTCTTTTTCCACGGAGGAACTTCTTTGTCTTTTCTTTTCAGAAGTAGAAGGGCAAGGTGATGGAGGAGGGGGCATGTCAATTTTCATAGGGGAAGCGGGGGGGAGTTTTGGGGTGTATTGTTTGGGGAGCAGAATGGAGACGGTTTAGGGGACGGTTTAGGGGTATTTTTGGATTGGGAGCCAAGGGTTGTCAACTTTGGGTCTCTTTTTGGTACGTTTGCGGGAGAGAGGGGTGGCGCTTTACGGGGTGATCGTTTCTCTTTTGGAGGAGGGGCAGGCTCTTCGGGGAAGAGAGATTCGGGAATATCTAATATTTTTCTTTTTCTTTTTCTTTTTTCTTCTCGCTTTGCTTGCGCTTTTCATCAAGCGAGTCCTTTATTTTTAGCAGGGCCTTAAACTTGTTGCACCCCGGGTCTTTACTGGTCCTAATGTCTAATATCTGCTCTTTGGTCAGTTTATCCGCGTACGTTTTACGAGGATATTTAGAAAACGGTACCAGTGTCCATTCTCTCTTTTTGGGCGATTCCATCTCGGAGTTGAATTTTTTCTCGAATTCTTCTGTTGTGATTTCTTTAATCACTTCAATTGCTTTGCTTGTATTTGGCGTTCTAGCCTCAGATTCGAGGTGTCCAACAACCACCTCTTTAGGGTTTGTTGTGTTTGTCACATTAGTTTTTATCTTTTTCGGACAGGTGTAAGTTAAGTGACCTACTTCACTACAAATTCAGCATGTCGGCCTCCTCCCTGTGACCACAATGGGGAGTTTTTCAGCTCCCGCTTCCAGGAAGTATGGTATTTCGAGGAAAGCTTCTTTGTTTAATAGGATGTCGAAGGACCAGACTCCATTGTACTGGTCCATCTCTATACCAGTAATATCACCGAATTTCAGGAGGTAGGCAGCTAGATATTCGCCTGGGACCGCTCCTGGAACTTCGAAAATGGAAAAAGTTGTTCTCCTCCGTCCTAGGTACTCCATTATTAATATGTAGTCTTGTGTGATGATTTCCTTTTTGGTTAGTGCGACGCATTATTCCTCTGTTTTAAACAGGGCGGCCCAGGTATTGTAGCCTCTGCATTTTGTTACACGGTCCGCACGCATTCCAGCCGTTGCCAGTAATTTGGTCACCGTTTCCTTAGTTGACCTGATCAATTTTTTGGTCTTGCGATCAACCAGAAAAAAAATGAGATCGTTTTCTTGGCAAATTCCTGTAGCCGTGGTTCTTCCAACGTGACTCCTGTGTCTGTAACATATTGCAGCCATTTCCTTGCTTCCGTTAAAAAGTTGTTAATATCAATTTTAACTTTGGGTGGTATCACCCACCCATTCTTTTGTTCGCCACTTTTGTCCTCTTCCGACGGCACATTGCTGGCCGACGGGTTAGAGAGGGGGGAAAAATAAAAAATAATAAAAATAAGGTAAAAGTCCCGTTCAAAAATAACAGCAGGAAGATAACAGCAATAACAACTTTAACAAATAAAACAAATTTAACACGGCAATAACACTAATAATAACAATATGTAAAACAATCGCAGGAAAAAGTAACAAACCAACGTGACGATAAAGAGTCCAGGTAACGAGGTGCTTAACTAATCACTAACCCGTAATGAGACAACTCCTTTTATACATACTAACTCTCAGTGGCGAGGATTCCAACGTTATTTCCAACGAGATTAGAATGCCTATTTAACTTACTAGAAAATAGACACCCAGTTTTTCAGTAACGGCAAAACAGCAGTTCAATGTCTTTTCTTCCCTACGACCCACCCCCGGTAAGTCGAACCAATTTCAATTCTTACAATACATCTATATATTTATATACCTATGCATATATCTAAATATATATCTGTAGATTTATATAATCAGTCCAAAAAGTAACTGAACGGTTAAAAATCTTTGTTATTTTACCATTAATGATTTTTTTCTGTTTCAAATACTTTACAGAAATTATTCTTTATAATTATTTTAGAACAGTATAGGCCTGACCAACGCATGCATTCTGTAATTGGCACAATAGGACTTCTCAGGCGCCGCTTTATTGACGACATTATCTCTCGATACCGTAATATCAAATTGCCACCACATCGTCCAATCTTGACTAGCCCCGACTTTTCTCATGAGGATAACTTAAAGAATTCAGGAAAAAACACCATGAAACAGGATAAATGAGTTAAACTGTCATCAATAATGTTTGGAAAGAGGACACATATACGAACCTTAAAATGAGAAAAATTTAAGACTAATTTCCTAAAAAGTGATTTTTGAATTTTGCATTTTTTTTAAACTTCTCAATGTTAAATAAGATTGTGTAAAAATTACAGAAGTGTATCATCAAAAATAAAGAATACATTAAAGTCCACAAGTCTTCAGTAGATCGTCGTGATACGGCATTTAAAATTAGTAGCAAAATACAGTACAATCTATATATCTATAAAAGTGAACGTGTCTGTCTGTCTGGCTGTCTGTCTCTGTGTCTCTGTGTCTGTCTGTCTGTGTACATTTCCCTACGCAATAACTCTGTCAATTTTTAGTCTATAGACTCGAGATATGAAATAACGGGTACTGAGATTTAGGAAAATCGATGTGACGGGTGTCAGCCAGAAATTTGCCTGTTAAGGGGTCAAATTTCAACGATTTGACCTTTAAGAACTCTACCAAACTCCTCCGACAATTTTGGGTCTAGACACTTGAAATTTTAGATATAGGTTCCTTGAACCTGGATCTAACTTAATAAAGTGATTTGAGCCCGAAACTATAAATTTTAAGGGGTCATACTAGGGGTCAATTTTTTAAAAAATTAACCATTTTTTTGTTTTTTTTTGCTTTTTTTGCACAGCATAAACCTCCAAACACCCGAGCAACGCCGGGCACCCCTGCTAGTATACAATAAAAATGTTTAAAGAATAAATAACATTTTAAATAACACCGCAAGGCCAGGAAAATGCCATAACAAAGGGCCGGAAAAACACCATATTCCACATCGTAACCTCCAAAATCGTATACTAGGGTCCTTGCATCCCTATGTTCGATTGCACTTAAAAGCTGACAGAACGTTGCCCGGGATTAAATGATTATGTACAAATATTTCACACTACCATATTTTTTATTGATCGATGAAATTCTATATTGTTCAATCTGATTATCGCCTGTTATAGTCGGGTGCCCATCGCCTGAGAAACATTCACATCCTTCTCGTAGTAAGTTAAGTCACAATACACTGCAGTCTACATTACACTGTAGAGAACCTACGGTTTATTTTATAAAAAAAGTTTTATACAAAGTCTAGAATTTAGTTTTTTATGTATAAATCAAGTCTCATATGTCAATTTCTATCTAAATATTTTTTAAAATGTGGCCCAGTGATATAAAAACAAACTTATAGTTGGTTTTCCATGCCTGACCTTATGGGATGTGCAGTGACACTTGCTTAAATTATACTTAAAATTTCAAAAAAAGTGTATTATTTTGATGGATCATTTTTTGTATTAAAGATAAGCATTCATTACGAATGCAACCCTGTCATATCAAAGAACATGATGTTGATTTAAAATGAAAATGGTAACGCATTCTGAAAATATTCAACTTACTGCTCTATATACATATTAAGTTATAGACGATATTGTGTTTGTCATGCGGGTACGCGTTTTTACATAAGATCAACGAACATAAAGAATCTTACTTTTTAACTGAATACATGTAAAGCTACGAAACAGGATTCGCTCTATTGAAACGATCGATTATCTGCTACAGATTCTATTTTCCACATAGTCATTTCTATTCTTGATGCATTTTTTAAGGATATCACTGTAGAATCATATTCATGTACGTCAACGACAAATTTCCTGCTTTGAACCTCTTAATATCCGGAAAAGAGAGATCATAATTTCTATGCCAGCATGCATACGATCAGTTATGATTATATCGGGATTTCCAACCTCTTTTGATCTATTTAATCTAAAAAGTACGACGAAAATATTACTGTTTCAACTGGCCTTCTATGTACAGTACATAGTAGAAAATTCATCGTAGGTAAGCATTTGTTTTATTTCCCTTCATTTTTTTTGTCATCTAATCTTACAAATATTAAATTAAAAACGGATTATGTAAAATGTCTGCACGTTTAGAGAACTCTTAGGAAAATAAATTTAGTGCAATCGTGCATTATTTTATTAAAAGAAAATTCATGGATTTTCCGTAATATTTATACTAAGTGTAGATAACAGAGTAAATAATTGTACTATTTGAACGATAGAAAATATTAGTATTCGATGTTTTTCATTATTCTCAAACGAGTATGTTCACATAAGGTTAAAAAAAACATATTTACTCGTATACATGATTATAACATTAGTTCTCCATGTAAATAGAATTCAGAAAGCGGTTAATTTTAACTTACTTAAACATAACGGTACAGAATGCTGCATCCCGAGGTGAATACGACCTTTAAAGTTAAACACTCTTTTCGGTTCTTTGATTGTTTTCTTCAATTACAATTTTTTTTTTATCTTTCTTCATTTATTCTATAATGATCCACTCCCAGGTAAGGTTTTCCATTTTATTTGGAACCAATTTGACGTTATGTCCTAGCCAGCTCATGTAACGTTTGTCGATTACTGACGACACAAGTTATGATAAATGGAGACTCTGTTTCCTTTGTTTGTAGCAGTAGTGCGTCGATATATGATATTCACTGTTTATGCAGAAATATCTTTAGCAAACCCTAGATCAGAAAGAACTTATGTTAAACGTATGATTTTATGCTTAAATAACTAATAAATATGTATGAAACAATTATGCCGAATGCAAAAATTTGTAAAGAATCCAGCAATAACTACAAATTGTTTGCTTAAACCATTTTATATTTTCATCTAATATTTGGAGTTTTAATATAGTTTTCTTATAGAGCGTGTTAGTGTTTTTGTTTTTCCGTCAAGGTACACTCTTGTAAGATATTTCAGCGTGATGGAGTGTAAATGCTGCTTAATGGCGGACAGACACTATACCATCTATTGCATGATGATTTTGAAATGAAACATGCTTCAGAATTCTTCATTTTATGAATCTATGCGGTCCAGCTTAAGTATATGTTATGCACAAGAACTCTTCGATTGAATTTCGCTTCGTTGTAGAACTTAATCATTCCGATAGGTTTCAAGATCCTTACACAATAAAGCCTTACTGATAAAGTGTAGTGGGTCATGCTGTCTTGTTGCTACACTCTTTGTGGCTAACTTTCTAAAGAATTCCTACAAGCGCTCTATATGTTTCAATATTTCGTAAACTTCATAGGTGTTCCAAAATGTATTACATCCATTCCACATCGCATTACACAATCCAGTCATCTTTAGAATAAAGCATTTCTGCAGAAATGTCGTCTATCCATGGTTAATTATTGCATTTTAACATTTTTTGGCGAAACTGATTACAGCCTCGATAAATTCGTTATGTTGATAATGAGACAAGGGAACGATAGCAATGCTTGCTTACATAGGTTGTATTATTCCTTTTAATACATCTCCGACTCGTAATTTTTAGTTTGCGAACTTGCGTTTATTGCACGAGAAAATGAGCAAATAATCGTATACAATAAAAAATTACCTCATAAACGTAGATCATCTTTTACATACCCAGAGCAATAATAAACTAAGTGAGAACATTTTAATTGAACCATGGGTTTCATTACTTTGAACTAAATAAGAAAATATTAAAAAGACGAGAACAACGTATTTCACTATTTGCTGACCCGTATATCTGTGATATTGCCCCGATATATTTTGAGGACTGGCGATAACTATCGGAATATGACAGATGTTAAAATTTTAAAAGGCTACAAAAAAGAATATCATTTAT